>NW_027518701.1:17672500-17937500 GCF_043159265.1 Tasmannia lanceolata | reverse complement strand
AAGGATATCTTTCTATTTTCTCTAAAACCGATTTTATACAAAAACCAATTGACACGTTAGGGTGAAACGTCGCACTCTTTTAATGCGTGAGAGACGTTTCCCAAACAGTCACTAAACCACGATTAAGGAATCTCAACCGGTAAAAAGAGTTAAAACAAAATAAACCCTTGAACCATTAAAAGAAAAAGAGAAAAAATAAATAATAGAAAAAAGAAAAATCCTTGGGCCCACAAGCGCGGCTCGGCCGAGCCGCGCCTCGCCGGGCGGCGCGCGTGTGTGGTAAGATCAAAAGCCCGCCAGACCCAAGTGGGCGATCCGTGCATGTAGGATCCCCATAACCTCTTGCTCATTCACAAGGCTAAAAACACCCCATTGTAAGTTTGAATTACAAAAAGACTTTTTCACATAAAAAGTCAACATTCTGTCCTTCATATTACCAAACCCGATAGGAAGGAAAGAATCCCAACCTCAATCACATTGAAATTTCTATTGATGGGAACAGATAATGCAGAGAGAGAAGGAAAGAAAACCTTATTCTTGACAAAGAAATGGATGAGATAAAAGCAAAAAAAAAATATGTAGGGTTTGAAGAAATTCCTAAGAATGAAGCAGAGACCAAATCCATCTCTTAAATGAATTCAAGATCCTGAAAATCAACCCAAAAAGACATCGAAAAAAATAATAATAACATATTAAATCCAAAAATAAATAACAATAACAGATAAAAATAGTAAAAATTATATTAGAGAGAGAAGGTTTTGGGAGAGAGTTTTTTCGCCAGATACATCATACATGTATCAATAAAGTGCAGAGCCATTATGCAGAAGAAAAAAAATCTAAAATTTTATTATTCCAATACGATATCTTTTCAATAGAGAAAATTCAAAGGCAACCATTAAAATGCATGAGAAGAGATCCCAGAAACAAATCAATTGCATGATCCCAGACACACGAGTCAGTAACTGCAGAACAATTGTCCACAGAGAAAACATCTACAAATTCTTGATGTTTCTTACATTTTATTATTCCAATATGTTTTCTCCACAGATAAAATTCACGGACACCCATTAAAGGAGTTCTAATACCATGAGAATAGATCCAAGAACCAAATAAATTGCTGATGGAACCAAAAGGAGAAGAGAAACCCTAAATCAACTCACTTTCTTAGGGCTAACGAATTCCACGAATTTCTTCTTTCCAGTTGGGGCTTTTTGAGCTCTCTCTCTCTATCTCTCCTTGACTGATAAAATGGACAGACAAGGTTTCAGAAAATGGTTTTTTAATAGATTGAGAGACAGGTATAGAGGCAATGGAGATGGATAGGAGTTCTGCCTGTGGATGGGGTTTTTTCATTCGAGGGAGTGGTCGCCGCTTCTGGAGTAGTGGAGAAAGAACAGGGCATTTTCATCTCTAAATCCCACGGAGAATGTTAGAATATGTGTGAGATCCAACGGTTGGATTGGATTAAGATCTCACCGTTGGATCATCTTAGACGTAGATAGTTGCTTCATTTAGCCAACTTCCCCAATCTACCTCTAAGATGATCCAACGGTGAGATCTTAATCCAATCCAACCGTTGGATCTCACACACATATTCTAACAGAGAAAGAATGAGAGAGGTGAGACATATGTACGGGTAGTCATCTATGCATGGTCATCGGAGAGCGAGACGTGTGGCGAGTGAGGAATCTCGACAGTGATGAAAACTATAGCTATCGAGTTATCAGAATTTACAAAAGAAAGAAACAAAAAAAAAATCCTTCCGCTGAATGAGAGAAACGTGGCAGGGGAAAAAACAAATGCCTTTAATAACACTAGTAAAAAACCCGTGCGATGCACGGGCCGACAAAGAACGGTACGGACCACTTCATAGGTTGATCCAAACCGTCCATGTGATGGAACACAACATACACAGGTTGTGCTCCAAAAATCATTTCCATAGGCCGATCCTAGCCCTCCAATCTATAGATGTTTCCATAATTCCTCTTATCTTAAATTGGATGGTTAAGATCACCCTATAGTTTTTTAATTAAAAAACCATAAAGGAGGGGGGTAAGATCGAAATTATACGGCTTTAATGGGTGCCTTTGTTAAAAGCATAAAGGAGGGGTAGGATTGCAATTATATGATTCAATGGGTGCCTTTGTTAAAAGCATAAAGGAGGGGGGATAGGATTGAAATTATATGAGTTGAATGGGTGCATTTGTTCAAAAAAGTCAAAAATATGAGGTGTAATTCTCACGTAATTAAAAAACCATAAAGGAGGGGGGTAAGATCGAAATTATACAGCTTTAATAGGTGCCTTTGTTTTAATGGGTGCCTTTGTTAAAAGCATAAAGGAGGGGGGAGGATTGAAATTATATGATTCAACATATCCATTTTTTCAGAGGTCCATTTTGTCTTGATAGAATAGCTGATACAAATGAAGTATTTTTCTGGCGAGAAAAGTCATGATGAAAAATGATTCAATGGCTGTGAATGGGAAAATCAAACCTGCTGATCGGAGAGAGAGATGAAGAGGATGAGATGAAGAGAGAGAGAGAGAGAGGCACGTGGAAAACAGAGAGCGTGAGATGCGTGAAGAGAGAGGCTTGAGGGGACGTATTCCTTCTATACACAAAAATACAGTGTATATCTTTCTCTTTAAAAGAAGGTATACACAGAAGCTGCATGTATATGAGGTAAGATTGAAATTATATGAGTTGAATGGGTGCATTTGTTCAAAAAAGTCAAAAAATGTGACGTGTAAATCTCACGTGATTTTCAAAAAAATGGAAAAAACCCTCCTCTTTTCATCCCAGCTTATTGTAGTAGATAGCATATCACGGGCTTTTTCCTAATAAAAGAGGGTAGAAGCGACTTTTCAATGGAGGACACAAACGACTTACGAAAACCTGCACCTTCTTCCCATCTTACCCTTTTCAAGCGAAAGTGCAGGTGTTGGCAATTGGAAATTCCTTAATTTTTTAAACGGAAAACCTTAGTTTCCCTTCCTGTATAAAATATATACCGGTAAAAAACCCCGTGCGATGCACGGGCCGACAAAGAACTGTACGAACCATATCATAGGTTGATCCAAGCCGTCCATTTGATGGAACACAACAGAAATAGGTGTTGCCCATAAAATCATTTCCATAGGCTTATCCTAGCCCTCCAATCTATAGAGGTTTCCATAATATGTTGTTCCTCTTAAGGTGCTCGAAATTCGTCAATATTTTGAAAGGCGTCATGAATCCGTAGTATTATGTTATATATTCACAAAAATTCGTAGTATTATGTAACATATGTACCCAATCCGTAATTTTGCAAGTCACTATGTTGACTTTGTCCACTTTTTTTATTACAAAAGCTTAAAGGAGGGGGACAAAATTGAAATTATGTGGCTTTAATGGGTGCCTTTGTTAAAAAGCATAAAGGATGGGGTAGGATTGAAAATATGTGGGTTGAATGAGTGCCTTTGTTTAAAAAAGTCAAAAAGAGTGATGTGTAATTCTATTAGAATTTTGGGAGAAATTCAAATAATTCTCTCATTTGTTAAAAAAGGTCAAAAAAAGTGATGTTTAATTCTAGCAGAAGAGAAAATGAGAGAATTATTTAAATTTCTCCCAAAATTCTAATAGAATTACACATCACTCATTTTGACTTTTTTAATAAAGGCACCCATTCAACCCACATATTTTCAATCCTATGCCCTCCTTTATGCTTTTTAACAAAGGCACCCATTAAAGCTACATAATTTCAATCCTATCCCCCTCCTTTATGCGTTTTTAATTATGGAAACCTCTATAGATTGGAGGGCTAGGATCAGCCTATGGAAATGATTTTACGGGCACAACCTATTGATGTTGTCTTCCATCACAAGGACGGTTTGGATCAACTTATGATGTGGTCCGTACAGTTCTTTGTCGGCCCGTGCATCGCACGGGGTTTTTTTACTAGTATATATATATATATATATATATATATATATATATATGAGGAAACTGTTGGTGAGCTTAAGCTCACCAAACTTATGGTGAGCTAGCTTGCCCAATCACATGGGGGCCCACTCTGTTAGGATGATCCAAACCATTCATTTGAAAGTCCCTTACATAGATGGGGGGTGTACCAAAAATCAGCTCCATAGGATCATCCTAACCCCTCCATTTGTGGAGGACAAAAATGGACAGACACAAATCTGCCCCATTTTTGTCCTCCACAAATGGAGGGGTTAGGATGATCCTATGGAGCTGATTTTTGGTACACCCCCTATCTATGATAAGGCCTTGCAAATGAATGGTTTGGATCACTCCCCAAAATGTGGGACCCATGTGATTGGGCAAGCTAGCTCACCATAAGTTTGGTGAGCTTAAGCTCACCAACAGTTTCCTCTATATATATATATATATATATATATATATATATATATATATATATATATATATATATATATGAGTTGCAGTCCCGTGCGATGCACGGCGCGGCAAAAGAAATTAAATATTATAGTTGTACTCCTTATCCATGCGACTGTGAAATATTATTTGGAAGCATAGCATAGGTGACGAACATCTATGTTTTCCATGGAGCGCTGAGTAGTAAAATATGTACATAACCATTAGACTATAAATCTGTGAAACTTTGAGTTAAAAAAATCAATAAATAGTACCATTCATAAAATTCCATCTAAATGAAAAGTAAAACCACAAGGCAACAAATAGACCATTTTTTCTACTATTTATAAATAGAAAAAAAAACGGTGATTTAGATTTCAAGGTAGAGAGAGAATTACAATTCAAAAAAAAAAAAAAAGGTAGAGAGAGAGATTAACTTGTAACGTGAACTATCACAGTTCAAATTTTAATTAGGGGACCTTCAATTCATAATTATATCCCTCTAATTAAAACTTCTTTTTGTATTTCTTCACTGTTCCAATTCTCTTCTTATTTTGTTTAGGTTATTAAAATAAAAATAATCCTTTTTATTATTTTGTGTTTTCCAAGGACCAGCGTACCTGAAAATATACTGTTAAAAAAAATAGTTCAAGAAAACATAGAGGGTGAAATTGTAGAAACACCAAGAAAACCTCAGAAATCAGTGAAACCTAAGAGAAAGAGAGATAAGGAATCCTCATCCAAATCCAATGATGAATAGGGCGGTGTCATCATCTCACTTTCAACATCAGCTGTGAAAACCTGCAAAAAAAAACCTAGAACATGGAGAGAAACAATAGGTGAGAGAGAGAGAGAGATCCCACAAAAGGCAGTCACCGTATAGAGCTATGAAGATAAACCCATCAAAAGAACCATGTAAATCAGGAAAAAAAAAGCCAAGGATAGAAAGAAACCTAGAACATTAGATGTGCTTTTTTAGTTCGTACCTGGAGAGAGAGAGAGAGAGGGAGAGAGATTAGGAAGATTTTGATAAACTTCCCATACGTATAGGGGGGAATATGAAATTGTAAAACAGATCTAGTCTTTCGGGAAAATGAATAAAAAAGTACAAATTAGTGTAAAATTCAATAATACAAAGAAGGTCAGAGAATGAAACAGTCATTCAATCATAAAGTGAAAAAGGTCAAAAGGGAATAAAATCCATGTATCTTCGACCAGATTTGCATTCCATAAAAGGAATTGGGATACAACAAATGTAAAACCCAATAGGAAGCAGAAAATCTCGGGCCACAAGCCATAGATATTCCCATAGCTAAAACCATTTTGTCAGTAATTAGACGATGAAAGAATTCAACAGAAAAGCAGAACTACTGATCATGTTTTATTTGATACAATTCTCATGCTTAATACCATTTCATTTTCGAAACTAAATGAAAAGGAAAATGAAGTACATGGCTATTTGCATCCTAATACATGAGCAGCTGCCAAAGTTGCAAAGTTTGTTTGCAAATGGGACATTGACACCAAATTATCCAATCTCACTTCTTTCTACAAAAGGGCGTAACAGAAGCCAGGACCATTTTTTCCCATAAATTCTCATTTGGACTCTTATATAGCAGGTGGACTCTTAATTACTATGGAAGTATGGATAACCAATACCAAAATAAATAAATTTCCTACAGTAAGGGCCACTTTGGATACCTCAGATTTTGTATTTGGATTTGGAATTGAGTTTTCAGTACAAAATGAATAGATCTACCAGCTCATGTTGAGGGAGATAGATAGGGAAGGGTGTAATTCCAGCTGCAAGGGAGAGGTTGAAGAGCCAAGAGGGTGAAGGAAACTGCCAAATCTGTGGATTTCCAATTTCTTATTTCCACAGCTTATTTGGAAATCTGATTTTTTTTTTACTGTCAGTCGCTAAATTGGAAATTCAAGGATTTGATTGGGATCCAAATATCAACGGAAACAGGGTTGCAAATGTGAGAAATCCAAATAAAAATCTTCTCGGCATACAAACGGGCCCTAATTGAATTCCATGGTGTCTTGGGTTATAAGATACATGGATTTTATAAAATGTCTGGCAATGGATTCTAGATCTTTGCAAACATAAATAGTATAAAATATTTTAACAATATGTTCTTCACGCATTCCCTCAAACAGCTGGTGTTCATCTAATCAAATCATATTATAATGTATAAAAAAATGCAACAAAAAAGAAGAAGCAATGGGTCAAAAAACAAATGCATCTAAATGCAGTGCTTTGATAATGACACTAACCTTTTCTGACAATCACAATCTTCTTTACTTTGCACTTTCTTGATTAGTCTTCAACTTTTGAATACCTCAACAATATGTGGACTCTGAATTACTATAGATAACCAATACCAAAATACACAGATGGAGATATGCCTAGAGATTTCATACCCATTAACCATAGTCGGCAATATCATTTTGTCTCAATAAGGCAATTCAGCAAGCAAGTGACAGGTAGTGCTTGCATTTGCTCAAAATAGGGTAAGGGTGACATTAGAAGAAATTGCAATAATTTAAAAGCAAGGTAGTTATTTAATTGGCGAGGTCAAATAGTCAACATACATCCCCAGCAGTTCATAAAATGGAGTAAATTTAACTTAAAACCTTGAGAAGAGTTCCAAGAACCAAATAAATTGCCGACGGAAACCAAAAAGAGAGAAACCCTAAATGAATAGATCATATCCTTTTAGGATGAAACACTTTTTGCCTATCTTCATCTAAAACAACCACAACCTTGGGCTGCAAAAGACTTGAGTAACAATGGCATGAAAGTCACAAATGGACTCCTTTTAGGAAACCATTGCATTCATGTATGTTTTTTACTGGAGACTTTCCCTCTGCTACATATGTAATATACACATTAAAAGCAACCAACATCTAAGAAAAAAAAATGCTGCTTCAAATAGAGTTCTTAAATTGTTATAAACACTTGCAGTCTATGGAATAGTCTGAAGAGATAAAATCATGGCAATGTCCATCCTATGCTCACATATTATTTAAATTAATCTATTTATCATTGAAGTGCCATGTCCATCCTATGTTCACATATTATTTAAATTAATCTATTTATCATTGAAGAAAATTCGTGGCGTGGAGCAAACCCTAAGAAAAGAAAAGAATAAACTGTTACGATCCTAAGTGGGGGCCCACCTAGGTATGGGACTGGGTGGGACCCAGCCTAGTACGGGACAGGTTTAAAGGGCCTTGCCTAATGCGTTCCAAAAGGTCCAGAGCTGATGGGGATATCAAGAGAAAGGTCTTGAAATCGAGAGGAGATTAGGTCTTGAGGCATTCGAGGGATTTCTTTCATCTTTTGAATAGAAACAACACCTCAATGAAGAGCCATATATGAGGTGGAAGAAGCCCAGAAAAAACAGAATATATCCAAAAAAAAAAAAATTTCCTAGCTGGAGAGAGAAAGAAACTGGATAGAGAGGGAGTGAGAGAATATGGGTGAAAAATCAGGGATTTTCTTCAGCAAAAATCAGCCAGAATCAAGAAACCATATTGAAATAGGAAACGAATAGGTTTTTTGCGTTTTCTAAAGGGGAAGCCACGTTGGATTGAATGCTCGATGGGGGAGCTGTCCACGTCAGCGTGAACAGTGAAACCCCCATCCTGCTATATTATAATAGATATAGGTTGATCCACAGCATAGGTTGATCCAAACCGTCCATGTGGAGCACAATATCAATAGGCTGTGCCCCAAAAATCATTTCCATAGGTTGATCCTAGCCCTCCAATCTATAGTGGTTTCCATAATATGTTGTTCCTCTTAAATCTGATGGTTAAGATCACCCTATAGATTTTTTTTATTAAAAAAGCATAAAGCAGGGGGTAGGATGTAAATTATGTGGCTTTAATGGGTGCCTTTGTTAAAAAGCATAAAGGAAGGGGAAGGATTGAAAATCTGTGGGTTGGATGGGTGCCTCTGTTTGAAAAAGTCAAAAAATTGATTTGTAATTCTGAAAGAATTTTCAAATAATTAATAAAATCCTTGCCTTTTCTCTCCTGCTGCCACGACGCACGGGCCGACAAAGAAGTGTACGGACCAAATCATAGGTTGATCCAAACCGTCCATGTGATGGAACACAACATCAATAGGTTGTGCCCCAAAAATCATTTCCATAGGCTGATCCTAGCCCTCCAATCTATACAGGTTTCCATAATATGTTGCTCCTCTTAAATCTGATGGTTAAGATCACCCATTAGATTTTTTTTATTTAAGAAGCATAAAGGATGGGGGGTAGGATTGAAATTATGTGGCTCTAACGGGTGCCTTTGTTAAAAAGCATAAAGGAGGGGTATGATTGAAAATATGTGGGTTGAATGGGTGCCTTTGTTTAAAAAACTCAAAAAAAGAATTTTCCAAAAATTCAAAAATCCTTCCCTTTTCTCTCCTGTTGCCACCTCAGTACCACCTCAGCAGTGAAACCCCCATCTAGCTATATTATAATAGACACACACACACACACACACACACACACACACACACACACACACACACTAGTGGGACACCCGTGCGATGCACGGGGACGAGAAAAAATAAATAATTCTTAAAAAGATAAGTTAAAATATTTAAAAAGGTGATGCATTCATAAAATTATTGTAAATAGATTAATTACAATGAACAAACCCGCTGTCACATATTTATACATACACCGTACACGTTAAAATTTTAATGGAGGAACAAAACAATTGATGCATCAAAAACTTTAAAAAAATGAAAAGGAAACGATCAATGAAAGAAAAAAAAAGATACATGTGCTCGCATGAAGTCTTGGTGACCCGAATTAGGCAATATAGAAACATTAGAAGGCGACATTACAAGCTGCATAAAATCTCAAGAAGGAGTTAAAGATGGTGGAGGGAGAGGCGGTGAGAAGCAGAACGCCGAAATAATTAAATTTGTCAAACAACTAACTCTGAATTGAAGATATATGCATATAATGTCATATGCTATTGTTACTAAATCGGTGGCCAAACCAAACCCAAATAACTCAAACCTGATTTAAGTTCATGTTGAATGTTATTGTTACTGAATTACTTGTTGGCTACTGCATCAAAAAAATAAGCTTTAATTAGTCTAACAAAAAAGAAGATAAACAAAAAAGTATAAGATATTACTTTAGCTAATATAAATGTTCTCAATAAACTAAACCAATGAAAAATGATTGAATGAAATTTGAGGATTGATAGAATGAAGGGTGCCCTTGCAAAAAACCAATTGACACACATACCCGTTGTCTAATGATACTATTTAAGAAATATGTACCAATTCTGAGCTGTAACTTGAACTGTTTGCTCAAAGTAATTGGAGGTTCTTTCATGATTTAATGGAGCTCTGAAGTCAAATTAGAATTCCACGAAAGAATCTCACCATTGCCCGTAAGATAGAGGAGAAGAGTTTGTATAAGATTGGATGAATTTTGCAATACATTCTGAAGCTGGAAAATGCTTCAATGTCGAAAAGTGGAGGATGAAATCAATGATAACACAAACAACAAACTTTGAAATTGAATACCCTATAAATAAAGCAGAAAGCTTTAGAATAAATCAAAAATGAAATATCGCATACACATATTCAAAAGCATCAGTAGAACTGATTTTGAACTGATGAATTAAGTGTGTGAAAACGGCATGAAATTCACAAAACCCAAAAGGAAAAGAAAAAAAATAGAAAGACAAAGAAAGAGTAATAAATGATTCACTGGAATTTTTTTGATAGTATTAAAATAAATATCCATTAAAATGACTTGTTAAATGTAATAACCCCCCCCCCCTCCCTAAATAACTAGCAAAATCCCTTTTATTAGTACTAATATGCGCAGAAATTCCAAGCCACCCCCAATGCAGGCAAAGTGTAAATTAGCCCCTCCCCAGTGTAAATTCTTGGCTCCGCCCCTGAATGTAATCTACATGGAGTGGAGGGCCTCTGGGTGTTCCATTTTTCAATTTTGGAATAGTGAACCAAATGAATATGAGTCTCCAGTAAATAGAAAAACTTTCAACTGTTAATTGTATCAACAATACATAAATTCCGTCACTTCACCAAACATTCTAAGTTTTTCAACACAAAAAAATTATATATTACTCGAACAATGTGATGTTTCAATTAAAGAATTTAGCCTAGATGAATTTAAATGGATAAGATAAGTTATATGGTATCATTTGATCTTCTCACCACTATTATGACAATGGACCCATACCACCAGAGTGCAATACATACCACGCACTATGAAGTAGGATATCTAAACAAAGACATTGCCAGAATTCACTACTCAAGGCTATCACAAATTTTTGTCTGTGTATTCTAAGGGGAAAAACAATGAAAGAAAAGTAACTGACATGAAGTAGAAATAGAAAGAAAGCCTATTACCTGGAAAACTTGAAACCCATTTTTAGCTATTGCATTACAACCTTGATCAATGGTAGGCTCTGTGCCTACAGGAAAGTTAAGGAGGGTATGCCTTAAGTATGTACTGTAAGGAGATTCTTTGTTTCTTCTCCACTAAAGTTGAACTGGAAATCGAAAGTGGACTTTTAACATAAACCAATTAAAAAATTACTCAAAAGTAAGTACTCAACTTACAGAAAAGAATTAGAAAATTTGAGGGCTAGATTTTGGAAATCGAAAGTTAACTTTTAACAAAATTACCTATTGTCCATGGACAAAATGTTGTGTTTAGCATTTTTCTATATAGTATAGACATGTCAACTATACTCACCAAAACCAAAACCTGTTTGTGCCAAAAATCTGGTAAGAGAAAACACTATAATATGCTTAAACACAGAGAACTGCCTTCGAGAAATTATCTTGGCCAGCAAACACTTTCAAAAGGTACAGAGAGAAACAAAAAGTAAAATAAATAAGCAGGATGGTGTACCTTTCAGCCTCTTCACTACCCTGCCATCTCAAGGAACCACCTACATAAGATTTCATTTTCTTTGGTAGGGTAGAAACGTGGAGTAGATCAGAGACGGCAAGGAGAGCAAGAGCACGGATTTTCTTGAAAAAAAATAAGCAAGACAATGTGAGATTTGTGAGAGATAGATGAAAGTTGCTGATTTTAAGGAAAAGATAGAGGAAAGTTGCTGATTTTAAGGAAAAGTCACGGTTGTTTAACGCTAGAATGAGTCCAAAACAAAAATCAGCAAGATCTTCTTAGATTTCTCTATCCAAATAGGAGGTCTTTTTTCCTTCTCTTTTCGATTTTACTTTTTTGAATTTTGCTCTACGTAAATACCACATGCCACGTCACACAAAGGCTGGATGGGGGGACTATCCACGTCAGCGTGAACAGTGAAACCCCCATCCTGCTATATTATAATAGAATATATATATATATATATATATATATATATATATATATATATATATATATATATATATATACATATGAGAAAAGAGAAGGTACTCCCTGGAGTAGATAACTTATCCCTACCTTAAAATAACAGTTGGGGCCACATTGTTTGGGTGATCCAAAGCATTCATTTGATGGGCCCTCACATAGATAGGGCCTTAAAAATGAATGGTTTGGATCACCCAAATAATGTGGCCCCCACTGTATTTTAAGCTAGTGTGTAGATAACTTATCTACACATATGTGTAGGAACCGTTTCCTCATATATATATATATATATGTGTGTGTGTGAGATTAATGAAGGTTAATAATATATGAATGGCAAAAAGAAGAACACCCATTCAATACTGTAAGAGTTCAATGATCAGAAACTATCATACTTACCTGGGCATGGTGGCAGTTTGGAGAGATCTCATCCGTGCCCTGCTGCAAGGGATGGTCCGATGGGCAGGATTTCACCTCTCTAATTTGAGAAAACATGAAATGGAAAGGCCCTGAAAATATTTTCTGAAGTTAATCCAATTCACAAGAATCTAGTTTGACCTCAAATCCACCGAAGCGAAAAGCCCATGCTTTCCACCTACAGAATCTCAAGCATTCGACCGTTTGATCGATAACACATGTTTGGTGTTAGCAATGAAGCATAAAATAAATAAAAAAGGAGAACTAGTAACATCCCTCATCTTGGTAAGTTGCATATATAACCATTAATACTTGAGGAAGTTAAAAAATTCATCAAAACGAACCTATAGTTTGTGTTTGCAAAATACAGGGGAGAACTCCATCATCGTGATCGTCGCTTTCTCTGAATATAGATGTTCTTTCTCTGAACAGAATAGTTCGATGTCAAACTGGAGGCATCGAGCATTACTTTCCACTTTAGCCAACAAAAGGCCCTCATTTCACTCCACTTTAGCCAACAAAAGGCTCTCCTTGGTTTTCCTTGTCTTGGAGTCGTTTCCTGTGTTTTCCCATCATTTGCATTACTTTCCGTTGGTTTCCATCATTTTCAACGGGGGGCTTTTCCATGGAAACTTCAAGTGCCAAAGAAGGATTTTCAGTTAAATTAGCAGGGGTCTGCTAATGTTAGAAAATTTTGATATCTGGTGGAAAATATATTCAACAATAGTGGGCCCACTAACATTTGTTCGCCCAAATTGGAAGATGGGACCCACCAGCTCTTTAGACTTTATCATGTTATAAAGCTATGAGGCCCACGTCATCTGATGATTCGAACCATTTATGGAGAGATACAGAGAGTGGTTTTGTTTTTTTTGGTTTTTTTTTAAAAGAGAGAATAAATGCCATAAAGGATGAATGATAATTGGTCGAATTCTAGTCAATAGATTATGACCAATGGGTTATGGTCATTCGATGGCTATATTTTTGTGGGCATAGCTCATCCAGATTACATCCCCCAAATGAACGGATGGGTTATTCACCATTCATCCAATGGGCAAATAATGCTACTTGTAAATGCTAAATGAGGTACGGTGGAGATTTTCATCTATATATTTGTTAAGGAGATAACAGTTGTGAATCTTTCCTGTTATTGCATGGTTTTCAATTCGGTGCATAAAAATAAATTTTGGCAATAAACGTGGAATAAGAGATCATATGGGAAAAGGAAAGGTTTTTATAAAAGCCAAGTGAGATAGACGATATGAAATATGAGAAGTGAAATAGAAGATGAAAGGAGATATGAGATTATGAGATGAGAGAGGGAGAAATGAGAGGGATGGAGAAACAGAGACACAGCGTGAGAGAGACAGAGCATGAGAGAGACAGAGAGGGAGTGAGCGTGAGGGAGTGGGGAGGGATCAGAGAGAGCGGAGAGGGATGACAGAGAGATAGAGAGGGAGTGAGATAACAAAGAGATAGAGAAGGAGTGAGATAACAGAGGGGCGGTGATGGAGCAGAAAAATAGAGGTTAGATTGGGAGTGAAAAACCGATGGGAAGAGTAGAAAAGGGTGAGAGAGGAGATGGAAAGAAAACAGAGGAGAGGATACAGAGGGTTGTGGGGAGAGTAAGGGTAAACAGAAGGTTGATGGAGGAGAAGAAAAACAGAGTGAGGGTGCTGTAGGGGGGGAAGAAAAACAGAGTGAGGGATGAGGGAGAAACAAACCGAGTGAGATGGAGAGAGGGAGAATGCTAGAGGTAGAGGGCTGTGCCGAGTGGAATCTGCTGGGAGATTGCTGCTGAGAGAGAGGAGACAAGAGTTAGAGAGGGGCGGCTCTTTCAACCGAGAAGATGAGGAGCCAATACAGATCGTTTATCTTTTTTTTTATCAGAGCCTTCCCTTAACAAATGGTAACGTTTCTTTTTTTTTCCTTGGTCCCCATGGCATGTTACCATAGCATCCCATCTAAAATTACCCACTTGCTATTTTCAAGACAACCAATAAAGCAACTTTGCTTTTGGCTTTTCTCAATGCCTAAAAACCACGAAAAGCACCATAGGCCTGCTTTAATTTTGGCATACTTGCTTAAGAAAACCTTCTCTTCAATCAAGGTTGCTGTTTTGAGCATAAAGTTGGGCCCACACATATATTAAGACACAACCGGCCATTCAAACCTCATTCCTGCCATGCGTTCCTTATATAAATAAAATGATTCAATCGAATGTAATCTGAATCCAAAAATAGAATGCATATATATTGGGCACACATCGTGCTGAAGCTGTAATTGGATGTGCCACTGTCTACTTGATCTGCCACCATGCAAATTTGATGTGCCCCAAATTATTTTCATATGATCATGACCGTCCATGAGATGATCCAAAATTACCCAAATGGATGAGGCCCTTCTATAGATAACCTGTTCTCTAAAATTATTCCCATAGGATAATCCGGACCGCCCATGTGATGGGTCACACTAAAAATAGGGTGGCGCCCCAAATTCTTTCCATGTAATGATCCAAGCCATCCATTCGCTAGGTTGTAATGTGAACAAGTTGGTTACACATCCAAAGCCATTTCCATAGGCTGATTTGAACCATTTCACTTTGACGGGCCATGGTGTACAATCAGGCACGCCCCCCTAATCATCTCCCTAGAATGATCCAAACCGTTTGATTAAAGGGCTACAATGTGGTTTATTTGCGCCCTCTAAATCCCCCTTTATAGGACGATCCTAGTTGTCCAATTAGACGAGCCACGATGTGAATTGACCTCAATGTACATCAATCAAAATTCTCACCCTTTGGAATTTCACTTATAGCACTATGCAAATCGATATCTGCACCACAATGGTAGATTTACACCATGTAATAAATCATTGTGGGTCCACCACCATGGTCAAATTCTATGAAATAATTTAGTGAGCCTCACATGTGATTGTCGAATGGTGGTTTCTACTCATTGACCAAAGCCCAAGAAAATCCAATACTTGATCATTTTAAAGTGGGTCCTCTCCCATTGCTAGATTTTATTGAAAACATAACTCTCCGCTGTAAACAATGTATGGACCCTCTTGTATGAATTCTTGCGAATAACCCTTCTCAACACTTAGCGGAAAAATGGAAACGACCGAAAAGATTTGAGAAAATGTAAGAAATGGACACAAAAATGAAAAACGCTGAAAAACCGATAAAAAAAATACTAACTTCTTTGTTGATTAAAGCGGAACAAAATGAGGGCGTCTACACTTCTGAGTACATTCCTGTCTCTATTTCATCTACTGATTCTGCTTTAAAATTTGATAATCTTAATAATAACAATCAAGACTCCCCCTCTGATGAAGATGCCGATGAAACTCCCCCTGAAATCAGACATATGATCCAACAGGAGGAGAGTCGTCGAGCAAAACCACTTGATGAGGAAGTTGAAACTGTGAACATTGGTGACGAAACCTCAATTCAGGAAATAAAGATTGGCAAAACTTTATCTCCTGAAGAATGCGAGGAATTGATTACCCTGCTTAAAGAGTTCAAAGAAATTTTTGCTTGGTCATATGATGACATGCCAGGATTAAGCGAGGAAATTGTTCAGCATCGCTTACCCTTAATCCCTGGTGCTAAACCAAAGAAGCAAAAACTCCGAAAGCTCAAAACAGAATGGGAGTTGAAAGTCTATGAAGAAGTGAAGAAATTGTTAGAAGTAAAATTCATCCAGGTGGTGGAATATCCTAAATGGCTCGCAAACATAGTACCGGTGCCCAAGAAGGACGGAAAAGTCAGAATGTGTGTTGATTTTCGAGACCTGAACTAGTGGATAACACTGCTGGACATGCTCTTTTATCCTTTATGGATGGGTTCTCAGGTTACAATCAGATTAAAATGGCACCTGAAGACATGATGAAGACATCGTTCATTACTCAGTGGGGTACTTATTGCTACAGGGTGATGCCGTTTGGTTTGAAAAATGCTAGTGCTACATATCAGAGAGCCGCTACGAATCTTCTTCATGATATGATTCACAAAGAGGTTGAGGTTTACGTAGATGACATGATCGTAAAGGGGAAGACTCGGCCTGAGCACACTGTTTCCCTGAGAAAGTTCTTTGAGCGGATTAGGAAGTATCAGCTTCGTCTGAACCCAAGTAAATGTGTATTTGGCGTTACGTCCGGAAAGCTCTTGGGGTTTATGGTCAGCGAAAGAGGAATAGAGGTGGACCCCCAAAAGATCAAGGCGATCCAAAAAATGCAGCCCCCTAAAACGGAAAAGCAGATCCGAGGTTTCCTTGGAAAAGTTCAGTATCTGAGACGGTTCATAGCACATCTGACGATGACGTGTGAACCCATTTTCAAGCTTATGAAGAAGAATTCCTCGAAAAAGTGGAATGCAGAATGTCAGGAGGCCTTTGAAAAAGTTAAGCAGTGCCTATCCTTGCCCCCTGTTCTATCGCCTGTCATTCCAGGCCAGCCGTTGCTGTTGTACTTATCTATCATAGATACAGCGATGGTTGCATGCTTGCTCAGCAGGATCTTGAGTCTAAGAAAGAAAGGCCAATTTATTACATCAGTAAGAAGATGCTAGAGTATGAATTAAAATACACTGGTTTGGAGAAGACTTGTCTCGCATTAGTTTGGGCAACCCAGAGGCTTAGACATTATTTGCTTTCAAACAAGGTTCTTCTGCTTTCGCGAATGGACCCTCTAAAGTACTTGTTTGAGAAACCTGCCCTTACAGGAAGGACTGCAAGGTGGTTATTGTTATTGTCTGAGTTCGATATCACTTATGTCAATCAGAAATCAGTTAAGGGGCGGGTTATAGCTGAACAATTGGCTGATGCTCTAGTTGAGGAGAATGTTGTTCTAAAAGTTGAATTCCCTGATGAAGAGATTATAGATATCGAAGAAGAAGAGAGGTTCTCAACACCAAGTGGTTAATGTACTTTGATGGAGCGTTAAACAGTCGTGGTCAAGGAGTGGGTGCAGTCTTGGTATCTCCAAAGAAAGAATATATTCCTATCTCCATTAAGTTGCAGTTTGAGTGCACCAACAACATGGCAGAGTATGAAGCTTGTATTGCCGGACTCGAAGCAGCCTTGGCTTTGCAGATTCGAGACATTGATGTGTTTGGGGATTCCATCCTGATCATTTGCCAGATTAATGGACAATGAAAAACTCGAGAAGATAGATTGATCCCTTATAATATGTATTTGGAATCTCTGGTCCAGAAATTTAGGAGCGTCACATTTACTCACTTGTCAAGGACCAGAAATCATTTTGCTGATGCTTTGGCTACTTTGGCCTCGATGTTAGATATCTCTGCTACAATGGAAGTTCAACTGCTAGCCATCAGACTGCAATGGGCTCCTATGCACGTGAATGCTATAGAGATTTCAGCTAAATGTCCAGATGGGAAACCTTGGTACACAGATATCAGACACCTCATTTCGGACAAGGGTCATCCTCCAGAAGCTTCAAGCAAGGAAAGGAAAACTCTTCAGAAGTTAGCTGCTAATTTCATCATTTGCGGTGTAGAGCTGTACAGAAGGTCATTTGATGGCATACAGCTCCTTTGTGTTGATGAAGATAAAGCTGCCGAACTTATTGAGCAGACCCATGAGGGAGTTTGTGGACCTCATATGAATGGGAAAATGTTGTCAAGAAAGATTCTTAGACTTGGCTTCTATTGGCCCACAATTGAAGCAGACTGCTTCGCATTTGTGAAGAAATGCCATAAGTGCCAAGTTTATACTAATCTCATTCGTGTTCCTCCTTCGGAGTTGCACTCTTTGACTTCACCATGGCCTTTTTCAGTATGGGGGATTGATATAATTGGGAAGGTTTATCCGAAGTCTTCGAGCGAGCATGAGTACATTCTGGTCGCGATTGACTATTTTATGAAATGGATTGAAGCCGCTTCGTATGCTTCCATAACTTTGAACACAGTTGCGAAGTTCATCCGTACCAACATTATTTGCAGATACGGAGTACCTCTCGAGCTGATTTCAGATAATGGGTCTGTAAGCCCAAGGGTCTACTCTCCTATCTTGTTTTGATGATTCTAAACATAATTGATTGTGTTTTTGAATACTAATCAATTTGCTTTGAAGTGTTGTGTTTAAGATAGGATTGATCATTGAAGAAACCAACACACAACATGGTCATGCTTGGAGATATCCCATACAAGAGTCAAAGGAGCTAAGTGAAGCTCACCTCATCTCTCAAGCAAGCATACACAAGATGGAAGATCAATTGAAGACCAAGACTAAAGAGAAGTTGAAGATTGCATAGGTATCATTGTACATCCTTTCTCTTTAGATTTCCAAGTCAAGGCAAAGTGTTTTCAACTTGTTTTTCAAAGAACACTTAAGAACTTAAAATGCATTAGTGAATGGTTATGTGGTGGACCAACATGTTGGGACCCTCATAAACATTCCAAAATAACCATAGGAGTTGAGTTCCAAAAGCTAAAAATCAAATTTGCAATAAAAATCAAAAAGTGCGGATTTTTAGGCTTCTCGGAACTCCGAGAATTTTTCTCGGAGCTCCGAGCTCGGAACTCCGAGAGTTCCCTCGGAACTCCGAGAAAAGGTCCAGTAGCATCTGGACACTTTCTCGGAACTCCGAGACAATTTCTCGGAACTCCGAGAAATGGTCCAGTAGAAATTTTATTTCTTCTGGCCGTTGTCTCGGAACTCCGAGAATATTTCTCGGAACTCCGAGAATTCTCGGAACTCCGAGAATGGTTCTCGGAACTCCGAGAACCTCGCGACAGACTAAAAAATAGCCGTTGGGATTCAAATTAATTATTGGTTTTTGATATTTCCACCCCCAAACGGTCATATTCTTTGGTGTGGTTATATATACAACATGTAGAGAAGTTTTTCACTCTCTCTTGATCTTTGAAAAACATCCTTAAGCATCAAAAACATTTGCAATCCATTTTAGCTTGAGATTTTGTTTTTTCATCCCAAACTTGCCTTTCACTTGTGAATCTTTTGAGTTTGGATATAGTAGTGCTTTCACTTGCAAATCACCATCTTTGAAGAGCAATCAAGGGTCTACAAAGAGCATCAAGCTTTCAAGAAGAAGCCAAGCTATTCTCTTTCAAATCTAGTGTAGGTGGCTAGGACATTCCTTTTTTAATTCCCTAGAGAGCAACCGCTTAGAACTCGGCGGAGAAGGAGAGTCTTTGTAAAGGTGTAAGGGCATCCTTGTTTAATATCCCTTGGATTTGTAACCGCCTCGGAGCCGGGCATCGTGGAGGTCTCCTATAGTGGAATCCCTCAAGTGCGACCTTGAGTAGAGTGGAGTAGGCCGTTGGCCGAACCACTATATATCGGTGTGTCAATTTCTCACTCTTGCATTTCCATTATTGTTTTTGGTTTGGCATTTTACTTTGTTCTTTTAATTGTATTTGCACTAACCAAATATTTATTTAAGTGAAGAAAAATTCCAATTAGGGTTTATAGATAATTTTCAAAAGGCCTAATATTGAGTTAAATTCAATTCACCCCCCCTCTTGAGTATTTCAGGGTCGCATTTCAAGAAAGAGGTGTTACACCTATGTGAAGAGTTCAAGATAAGACATCACAAGTCATCTCCTAACAGACCTCAAACGAATGGAGCTGTAGAGGCTGCAAATAAGAATATTAAAGTCATTATCAGTACGATGATTAAGACATATAAGGACTGGTCGAACAAACTCCCTTATGCCTTATGGGCTTATAAGACATCGATCAGGTCTTCAACGGGTGTAACTCTGTATTGTTTGGTGTACGGAATGGAAGCTGTTCTCCCTGTTGAATTAAGAATTCCCTCTTTGAGAGTCATGATAGAGGCCGACCTGCCAGAGTTAGAGTGGGCAAAGGCCAGACATGATGAGCTGCAGATGATAGATGAGAAGAAGCTGAGAGCCTTGTATCATATCCAGGGATATCAGAGGCGGATCGAGAGAGCTTTCAACAAGAAAGTTCGTGTCCATGATCTAAAGCCTGGAGATCTTGTTTTGAAGTCCTACAGGGCACCGGTGTTTGATCCGAGAGGAAAGTTCAGGCCAAACTTGTCTGGTCCTTACATCTTCGATGAAGTCCTGCCTGGAAAAGCCGTAAGACTCCTCAATGAAAATGGAGAAAAATTAAATGAACCCACAAACCTGGATCAATTAAAAAAATATTATGCTTAAGTACACCAGGAGGCCATCCTTGGACGATTTGAGCTTCAAGCCAATATCCCAAATGTTTTAAACTATTTGCAAACCCTTTGGGCCTAAAAAAAATGAATGATGAAAACCCTTTCTGCTAAAAGCACTTTTGAGCCAAAAGCAAAGTCGAAGTTTCTTTGTCAAACTTAAACCAGGGGCATCTTTTATGACTTTAGTCATAAAAGATTTTAAACCTGAACCACGTGTGACCTGATTCCCAATTTCTTTGGGGATACGTAGGCAGTCTGGAGGGCGCTGATTCGGTCCAATTACATACAAACACATTAGGGTTTAGCCTTATCGAACCTAAGCCTACCCGAAAGTCCTTCTGGTGTACTGATGAACACATTTATGTGTGAATGGTAGTGATAGGAAACATGCATATTTTGTCCTTTAAAGCAGTGCTACTAAGGTATTTTCTTATTTTTGGTGTTTCAGGGTTCTAAGTGGATTTTTGAAGGAATTGAAGCTAAAAGATGAAATATTGAAGAGAAACAACCAATTTCCAATGTTGGCTGAATTTCACAAGAGACCAAGAGGGTGGAAATTTTGACTATATATGATGATACAGACCATTTGTTGGGCAACCCAACTGTTGGATTTGTTGATATATCCGGACAAGATCATATTATTGGAATTGTAAAAAAAGGGTGCAATCAACATTTACATTGTGGCCCGATAAAGTGAATGGTTTGATCGGCCTTGGGAGATGATTTGAGGGGTTTTATTAACATTCATTAAAATTGACGGCTCGGATCAAGTTATGGAGATGAATTAGAGAAGTGCAACCAATTTACATTATCGCCCACCATTTGGACGGTTAGATTGCTCTATGAAAACCACTATGGGGACTTTCAAATGGATGGTTGGGATTGCTCTACTAAGATGAATTAGGAGTGCAAGTTAATTTAATTTTGAGCAATTAAATGGGTGGCTCGGATCATGCCATGATGCGCAATTCACTTTCTCTAAAAGTGGGGACTACATTAGCATTTTTAGAAAGTGATGGAATTTTTAGAAAATGGGATTCAGCCAAGCTTGAAGGAAGACATGCACGTACAGTGGTGGAATTTAATCAATTGAAAATGAGTACAAGCATGCACAAGTTCAATAAAAGTGGTATTTCCGAGAGCACATGCTAAGGGGAGCAAATTGGGAATATCTTTTTCTTTCTAAAGAGAGGAGTGATGATTTGTTTTTGGCAATAAGACCAATATAGTCGGCAGCTCTTGTGGATGAGGTGGGGATGATGTCACGTATGGTGTGGCTTTTGGAAAGCCATGCGCAATATAAGTGGGGTCCACCGAATTTAAAAACAGTAATGGCAACCTTGCCATTTGTTGGTATTGGAAAACGTGGGGTATCAAGTTTAGGCATCTCATCTTTTTGGTGGACCTCTAACAACCCAAAAATATCTAATGAGATCCCTTACCTTTTATCAACGAATGAGATTGCTCCATCTTTCCATCTCCATTCTAAAGGCACATTTGCCATTGACGGGCCCTACTTGGGATGCATATTGATTCAAACGGAAATAAAGCTTTTGGGTTTCTTTCCCTTTTGTTTAAAAGATAATTTCCAAATTAGAAGTTGTTTAGAAAAAGACGGTAAATGAAGTGTTGTGTTAACAAAGTAAGACGATCATAATTTTTTAGAATATTTCCCATTCTTGGATTGCCGCACTCTCTCTCTCTTCTCAAATAGATCCATTCTTTTCCAAGAAAAAAGGCTTGGCAGGTAGTTTTGGAATTTTTTTGAGCCATTGGAAATTTTGGTGCAATCATAGCCTTTGATTTCTTAGGCCTAAACTAGGCAAATTTGCTTGACCCCAAAATCTATAAAGGCCATCATTACCATGCTCTCCTCTCTCTACCATACTCTCGTTTTTTTTCTTGCTCTCCTATTGCTCTATCTCTCTCTACTTCTCTCCCTTTTGCCTCTCTACACATCCTGTTTGTTCTCTAATTCATTCTCTTTTTCTCTCTACCACTCTATTTTTTCTTTTTCTCTCCACTACTCTCAAGCTCTCTCCCTTAGGTTTTCTTGTTCTTTCTTTTTCTTTTTCTTTTCAACTCTCAATCCAAGGCATCATCATCCACCATTCAAACTCAAGGTGACATTAAAGCTTGAAGGAGGAAGATGCAACCAAAGTTGGAGGAGAAAAAGACTACCTTCTATTTAATTTTTGTTATTTATTTTAAGTTCAATTTGATGTAATTTTGTTTCAATTCAAGTTAGTGAAGAAGTAATTAGTTTTTGTTTAATTTTCTTTCAAGTTCTATATGGCAATTCTTCTCCCATCTATCTCGTTTATTTTTGTTTTTCTTCCCTTCTTCATGAGTAACTAAATCCTATTTACTTAGGGTTTAGTTGAAACCATGGGGAAGGAGAAATATTTACAATTAAATCAATCTACTCAATTGAAAAATTGTGTAGGAGTTTGTGTTTGGAAAATCCCAATCATTCATGCCATTGGCTTTCCCCTTTCGTATGAATGATTGTTGATTA
Source organism: Tasmannia lanceolata (assembly GCF_043159265.1). Classification (NCBI taxonomy): domain Eukaryota; kingdom Viridiplantae; phylum Streptophyta; class Magnoliopsida; order Canellales; family Winteraceae; genus Tasmannia; species Tasmannia lanceolata. Next base: position 17,914,629 of record NW_027518701.1, on the reverse strand, counting down.
ACAAATATAAAGTTCTATATAATCAATGTAAATTGGAGAGTGGATTTGATTAATTACTTATAAGGAATGACATCCCTTTGATCTTATTCCTTATTGACTAGTTAATCGAATTTTCAACCAAATTCAAGAGTTGTTTTAATTAATCAATTTAATCCAAACCCATGGTGGATTCTAACCCTAAGTAATCTTTTATATTGAATTAAGGTTTTTACACTATTCCAAATTACTTTCGCAATTTTTCAATTAACTTAGGCCTTTAGAATTTTAGTTTTCTAATTAGATTAGATAAGTAGTTAATAAAGATCATTAGAATTTTGGTACACTTTGCCTAAATTAAGATTTCCAAATCAAGATCGTAGTTGAATTTGATTCTTAGATTGAATAGAATACACGCTTATATATAGTGTTGGCTCCGAGGTCTAAGTCCACGGAAATCCTGAGTCCATTCCAGGCAACATTATATCATAGCTAGTATTCTAATCGGTAAAAGAATAGGATTGACAACTAGATTTCTCTTCCTTGAGTTCGACCCGTATTTACACGATCCGTGCACTTGCGGTTATTTAATTTCTCAAACATGTACTCAGGCCCAGGTTTGTAGAGAAACAGAAAGAAAGAAAAATGATGGAGTCTTAGACCCGCTAGACTGAAAACCCGCAAGGGCGGTCTAGGCAAAAGTTAGGGTCATTCACCCGCTAAGCTGAAAACCCGAAAGGGCGGCTTAGGCAAAAATCAGGGTACTGAGCCTGCTGGATGGAAAATCTGCAAGGGCAGACAGTCTAGGCAAAAATTAAGGCATGCGGTCCGCTGAATCGAAAACCTGAAAAGGCGATTTGGTCATGGCAGTGACTTCATGAAGAGAGGACAGGGCTTTAAAACGCCAGCTAAACTTTCAGTTTTCTTTGGCACCTTCTCAAAGTCTGAGTAAACACCATCAAGACTTCTTTTGATACTCTTTGAGTTAGAGAGGTTGAAACCGAGCAATCTGAAGGGATAACAACCATGACAGAAATCCTGAAAAGATGAATGAAATGCCTTTGAACACGGTATTCAAAAGACTCTAGGGGGGTTGACTTTTACCATTTTAAAAAAATATTTATCAGACTAAGAAGCAGATTTCAGTCTCTCTTAGTGTTCGAGTCATGTGTTCGTCATTTGTCTCGTTCGTAATTTGTCAAAGTCTTTCCTTGTTGAGTCGAGGTCAGTTTCCAAAATCCTGTTTAGTTAAAATTCCTCCCCAAGCCGGGGTGGCAAGAAAAAAAAAACCAGAACTCTCAGAGAAGCAGAGAATTCATGGCTCCTGTGAATAAATGCAAAGCAGAGCAGAGTTCAGAAGTTGATAGGCTTTTAGCCCAGTTCCAACATTAACAGATGGTAGAAATGAAGCAGAAGATTTTGAGCAGAACCATGTTCTTGTACTTTTGAAAAGCTTTATAAGCTCTAATGTTTATCAGAAAAGCTTTGTAACCCAAAGTGTGCATTAATGAAAGCCTTTGGCCTATTTTTCTCCTGTTGCTCTCCAATGAATTTTATTATGGAAGTAAGCATACTAGGGGCATCTTTTATGACTTGCGTCATAAAAGATGTCAAAGATACAACGATATTTGAAAGGGACATTCTCCTCAAATAGAAACTCGAGAAGGTTGAACATTGTTAGCCCAAGGGTTCAACAAGTACTCCCATTGAAATGTTTTGATGATTAACAAACTCAATTTGTTATAAAATAAAGGTTTTTTACACTAATGATTTCCATTGGCAAAGTTATGGTGTTCATAGCGTAGCATCCTCAAGAGTGCATGACAAATGGCAAATCATTAAAGCTCAAAGTGATATCAAAGGCATCACCATCTCAAAGGTATTCAAAGACAAGGTTGAACTCTAGCCTAACAAGAATGGCAATCAACTCAAAAGTTCAAGCTTGGCTCAAGCATCAATGGAGTTGAGTAAAGACATGTCAAAGCCTCTACAAGGTGCCAACAAGATTGAAGACCAAGTAAAATTAAGATGTAAATGGTCCTTCATGTATAATCTAGGTCTATGGCACAAGGGAGAGTTAAAATCAACCTAGATAGAATTTAATTGGTTAGTGAATGTTCATGGTGGTGTCCCAACATATTTGGACTCACATAACATTCCATTTATCATGCTTAGATTGAGTTCCAAAAGCCCAAATAAAATCAACAATAAAAATAGGAAATCTTGCTGATTATAGGCTTCTCGGAACTCCAAGAATATTCTCGGAGCTCGGAGCTCCCAGAATTGTTCCAGGTTCAAAAAAATAAGGACTCGGAGCTCCGAGCCCGAAGTCCGAGAAGACCGTTGGGGAGCTTAAAAATTGTGTATTTTTCTCCCCTCTATATATATGAACCTTGGGACTCTTGGGGAACTATCTAAGGAGTTTACAAATATTTTAAGAGCACTAAAAGGCTTGATCCTCTTTCTTCTCAAGATTTTCACTCTCCATCTCTCTCTTGTGCCTTTACCTTAGATTATTCTTGAGAGACTTTTGGTTTTCATTTGTTGATCCTTTTCTTATGAGAGTGAGTGAGCTTTACTTGTAATTAGCCTATCTAGAGGCAAGCAAGCTAAAACCTTTCATCTTCTTTGTATTTGGCACAAAGGGCGCCATAGTAGACCCTTGGAGCGTGAAGTTCGATTTGTACAAGGCGGAAGGAACGCTGTATTTAAGTTCCTTGGAGAAGATAGTGGAATCCTCAAGGAGAGTAATTTGAGAAGAGTGGAGTAGGTCTTGAGCTAAGACCGAACCACTATAAAAATCCTTGTGTCAAAGCTTCTTTGTCTCTTCACCTCTTCTCTTGTGGTAAGCATTTTACTATTGCTTTAAATACTATTTTTGATTTCCTATTCAATCTAAAACTAGTACAATCTAAGTTTTCAAAATCCTTAAAATTTGAAAAGAAACCCAATTCACCCCCTCTTGGGTTATTAAGAGGAATTTCACTTGGTATCAGAGCATAGGCTCTTACATAGGATTTCTTTTTGAAAACCCACAAGGGAAAGATCCAAATGGCAACCTTTTCTCATAGCAATGAGAGGCAATCCACTACTAGACCTCCCCTCTTCAATGGCTCAAACTATCCATATTGGAAAGCTAGAATGAAAGTGTTTTTGAAATCTTTAGATTTTGATGTTTGGAGAAGTATCCAAAATGGATATAAAGAACCTAGTGTTGATATGAAACTATGGGATGAAAATGAAAGAAAAGAGTCCACTATCAATGCAAAAGCAATGAACGCCTTGATTTGTGCCTTATCTCCCGAGGAGTTCAATCGAGTTTCTACTCATGAAACCGCTAAGGAGATTTGGGATATGTTAGAGATAGCTCATGAAGGGACAAATCAAGTGAAAGAGTCCAAGATGAATCTTCTCTTTAGAGAGTATGAACTATTCATGATGGACCCCAATGAAACCATTGCCGAAATGCATACTAAGTTCACAAACATAACAAATGGGTTGAGATCATTAGATAAACAATTGTCTAGCAAGGACTTAGTTACCAAAATACTTAGGTCATTACCTAAAGACTGGGATCCCAAGGTCACCGCCATTGAAGAATCAAAAGACGTATCAAAAATGGGCTTAGAAGACTTAATAGGTTCCTTAATAACTTTTGAAATGGTTTTAAAGGGAAGAGAAACCTTAAACAAACAAAAGGAAGATACAAAAAGGAACGGAATAGCTTTTAAAGCAAGAGTTGAGAGTGAAGAGGAAGAGAGTGAAGAAGACACACAAGATGATCTTGCTCTCTTCACCAAGAGATTCAAGAAATTTTTCAAATTCAAGAGAGGAGGCAACTCTAGCTAAGGAAGAAATAGGCCTTCAAGCAAAGAGGAGATGAGATGCTATAAGTGCAACAAGTTGGTCATATAAGGCCAAATTGCCCGCTCATCAACAACAATGACAAGGATAAGAAGAATAGAAGAAATGGCAAAAAGGCTTTGTGTGCGGCGGCTTGGGATGAAGGGAGTGCTTCATTCGGAAATGAATCCAATGGAAAGGATGAAAATCACCTTTGCTTCATGGGACTCGCCGATGTGACACAAGATATCTCCGTATCCGAGGTAAATGATGTTGATGATATGTCTCATGAATTCTCTAATGATGAACTAATATTTGCTTGTGAAAAACTTCATGAAAATTTGGATTTACAACTTGCCAAAAACAAAACAATGAAAAAGTCCTTATAAGATATCACTAGGGATTTTGGGTTCTTGAAAAAGGAATTCGATTTGCAAACCAATACAAGTGAAAAATTAATTTTGGAAAACAAAGCTTTGAATGAAGAAGTAGACAAATTAATCTTTGAAAACAAAAGCTTGAAATAGGAAAATGAGAAACTTGTTTTGAAATGCAAAGAACTTGATTTAACGTTTAGAAAATTCTCATGTGCCAAAAACAAACTAGATGAAATTCTTGAAAATAAGCTTGTCTCTCTAGAAAAAAATGGTCTTGGTTACCAACTCCTTTCAAAGCCTCATTCAAAAATAAGTTTATAATGAATTCCTCCCACATCCATGCTAACACTAGTGCTTTTATTCCTACTTGTCACTATTGTGGTAGAATAGGACACTTAAGGTTTGCATGCAATGTTAAGAAATCAAAAGCATCTAAATTTATGTGGGTTAAAAAAGATGAGCTTTATGATGTTCCTAACCTTGAAGGACCCAAGAAAAAGTGGGTACCTAAAACTTCAACATGAGCTTTGATTCTTGTAGGTGTGCTTGAAAGGAAAACCCTCAAAGGACAAATGGTTCTTGGATAGCGGTTGCTCAAGGCACATGACGGGAGACGTAACCAAGTTCGCCTTTATCACCATGAGTCATCAAGGAAATGTCACCTTTGGGGATGATACAAGAAGCAAAATCATCGGTGAAAGTACCATTAAAATTAAGGACATTAAAGTTGAACATGTTTTGCTCGTTGACGGTCTTTCATTTAATTTGATAAGCATTAGTCAACTATGTGATCTTGGTCACAAAGTTCTTTTTGAAAAAGATAGTTGTAAGATTTTAAAGGCTAAGAATAATGAAGTTGAATTTGTTGCATATAGAGATGGCAATATGTATTCATTAGCATTAGAAGACCTTGAAAATCAAAACATCCAATGTCTCTCCGCCATGGATGATAACCCTTGGTTATGGCATAGGAGACTTGGTCATGCTCATATGGATTTGATTTCAAGATTATCTTCTAAGAATCTTGTGAGAGAGTTACCTAAACTCAAATACATTAGAGATAAAGTTTGTAGTGCTTGCATTCATTAAAAACATGCAAAAGACACTTTTAAACCCATCAGTGTATTATCTACCTCTTGTCCACTACAACTCCTTCACATGGACCTATTTGGTCCCATGAAGACTAGTAGTAGAGGAGGCAGTAGATATGTATATGTGATTGTTGATGACTACTCTAGGTTCACTTGGGTGTTGTTTTTAACTAGTAAAGATGAAACCTTCGAGAAATTTGTCAACTTGTGCAAGCGAATTCAAAATGAACAAGGGGTTTTCATAAATGAAATTAGAAGTGATCATGGAACCGAGTTTGAGAACATTGAGTTTGATACCTTTTGTAATGAAAATGGAATCAAGCACAATTTCTCAGCTCCAAGAACTCCCCAACAAAATGGGGTAGTTGAAAGGAAAAATAGATCACTTATTGAAATGGCTAGAACCATGTTAAATGAGCACAATGTTCCAAGAAACTTTTGGGCGGAAGGCGTTCACACGCTTGCTATCTTTTAAATAGAGTGCTCATTAGACCTCACCTTAACAAAACACCTTATGAACTATGGAGTGGAACACCCCCCAAAGTTAGCAATTTCAAAGTTTTCGATTGTAAATGTTTTATATTAAACATGAAAGACACCTTGCATAAGTTTGATTCAAAATCCGATGAAGGTATCTTCTTAAGCTATTCAACCCATAGTAAAGCTTATAGAGTCTATAACAAAAGAACTCAAATTGTGGAAGAATCCGTGCATGTCAAATTTGATGAGTCATTTGAACCTCCTAAAGTCATTAATGAAGATGATGATGATGTTGTAGACACCCCATTTTGACCGGACCCGAGTTTGTGTTGCTTGTGCAAAGGCCTGTCAAATCAGTGAGCTGAGGTCCCGAATTGAACCTTAGGGTAGCTTAAGGTCCCCCATAGGTCTCCGTAAAATTTCATCAAAATCCGAGCGCGTTTACTCAGTAAACGAGCCAGGACATTGTGCATGGTCCAAATTCAAAAGGAGGGTGATTCATCTGAAATGGGAGTTGTCCATGGCAAAAAAGGAGGAATATATATCATTTATATGTAAAGAGGGGTGAATCAGCTCGTCTGGGACGGAGCTGATTCGCGCGCTCATCAAAAATCTGTGCGATTATCAATTGTGGGTGTGCCAATATACCAACCATTATATGGATGTATAAAAGAAAAAAAATCAGAAGGAAGAAAGGGGATTTTTCATTTTTTCTTTCGTCTGAAGCAAAATATCAGAGGTAGAAAAGAGAGAGAGAGCGAGATCGAGAGTAAGGAAGTTTTCTTTTCGGATTTTCTCCTCCGACTGAGCTCGCCGGAGCTCCGGTTGTCCATCTCATTTCATAATCCCTTATTCTCCCTTTTTCTTCTTTTACTTCTTCGATCAGCTATTCTCTCCGGCTATTATCTCCGATGACCTACGGCCATCATCTCCAGTAAAATCCTTACTACCTTCAATCATCTTACTTCAAACCCTATCAGATCTAGTTTCTATTGATTTTCTTCCTCAACCTTTAACTATCACAGATCTCATTTTCGTTCACCATAGCCGTTTCTTCCATTACCAGATCCGAGCTCCCAGCCATTTTTCCGATCAGTTCTTCGATTCAAGCTCCGGTTGCAGGTTCAAGCTAGTGTGAACCCGTTGTCTTTGTTCTATGCTTGTTTGAGATTCTAAATCTTCCTTGTTACAAACCCTAGTTCAAGATCTGTAAATTCGTGGCTCAGATCTGAGTTTTCGACCGTTGATCTGATTGCTTGAGGTTTTTTTAAAAAAAAAATAGAAGAAGAAATCTGGTGTGAGAGGAAGTAGATCCGAGAAAGGAATTATATCTAAGAGAAAAAGAGAGAGATCTTACTTTTCTCTTTCTCTCCGATCGCCTTCTCCGGTCAGATCCGTCGGATTCTGATCATTTTCTTAGAGGAGCGATTTGATTGAAGCTGTGAAGATCTGTGGTAGAGTTTTGAAATTTGAGGAGTTTTCATATCATCCGATCGGTATAAAAAGCTATATTGATCATTTTAGTCATAATCGCAGTCAGGTAAACTTTTATTTTTTATCTTTCTGTGTGCAATCGTTCAGATCTGACATGTATGTCTTTGATCCCTGTTTGATTTCTTCACTTGTCTGTGTCAAAATTCATATAATGATCTTTACGTTTGTCTCATTTTCTAGACTGTGTTATGAACTGATGAATAAATAGAGTTATTGCTTTTGATATGAATCTTTCCTGTCGGATGAATCAAAAAATTTTTTACAAATTTTCTTAATATAATCTTCAATTTTGATTGGTTTGATTTGGTAGTATTCCAACACAGTAAGAAATTCATGAACTACTTGGATATGAGAGTTTGCTTTAATGTCTAAATATTGTTATATTGCTTCTTTTTGAAAATCAATAAGATCAAGTGCTAAAATAGGTGTAGTAGCATTTTCTTTATCAAGACAGGGTAATGCCCATCTTAGTCTTTCATTTTGTTGTTGATACTTGATGATGTCAACTGTTAATTGAACCATTTTTCATCAAAGTTTTCATGGTGTCATTTAATGATTTTATGTTGTACATTTAATAAATTCTGTTGCTGCTATCTATCAAATATTTTGCCTAAAAAATCTTCGTTGCAGCAACACATGGTTAGGGGTTTAATGAATTATCCCCATCTAGCTGCAGATCAATTGATTTTGGTAGTGTTACCCGTTCGAAAGCATTTACACGTATAATGCTTTGAGACTTGCTTTTGTTCCTTGGAATGGAGTTGAGGTCTGTCTCATTTCAGTTTTATGACTAAAAAGAAAAAGGGGGGGAAGGAGCAGGTGTGTAACGAGGAAAGGACTTAAAATAGGGATAAACGCACTCATTGGTATTGTCTTGGAATAAGTGATGTTGTATTTGGAGAGGTAACTGTAACCTATTCTCATGTCAGACGCTGATATTATAGGTTTTGGGTATTTAATATGAAATTTTTCCTTTTTAATAAGTTTCCATGCTTTCAGTTTTGGGTTAATGGTGTAGAACCTGTTCTCATTTGGTATACTAATATTATTTAGTTTATGCCACGATACATAATCTGTATGAAATTCTGCCCTGTGAGAGCTTCATTAGCATGTAATAATTATAGAAGGATTTACATGTATTGTGCTCATTGCATAACCTGGAACCTGTTTATATATTTAGCCCGAAGCCTTTTGATCTTTCTATTAATGAAGTTGCTCAGGTTTTGTTGAGTAATCCTTTCTGAGCTGCTCTACTTGGTAATAGTGTAGATTTTGCGCTTGCTAAGAGATTGATGGCTCACACAATTAACATTACAGGCTGCACTTGATCCAAATGTTACTCCAATTTTGTGCTTACTGTGTCTTGAATGAATATGGAGGAGTTATTCTAATTTAGGAATCCCTGTGTAGTGTTAGAGTATGATTCATATGCTTGTTCCTTATATGCTATGCCCTGTGGAATACTTAGCTTGTGTAAAATTTGTCGGGTTTAGATGACATAATAGAGCAGTTCAGTTCTGTTCTTGGTTTGCATTGATTTGTAATAATAATAATAATAATAATAATAATAACAAGGGGGCTATGTTTTCATAGTAGACATGCTTATACTGTTAATATTTTAGGGAATAATATGTTGTAGATGAGAACCGTCCCATTCAATAAGAAATTGTTGTCAGAGTAGTATGGCCTGAAAATTCATGTTGTTGAATCGGTAATAACTGCTCTATTGATAATCCTTTGAATATGTTTGTAAGCATGCTTTCATCTTCAACTGTTTAAATGCATTAATCCATTTGTTCTTATGTACATGACAGTTGTAGAAATTAAGAAATATCATTGCATGCATTTGTATAATTTGTTGAAAATTTAAGATTCTTCTTTTATGTTAAGTTTTGAGTTAGGTTCTGAAAATGAATGAACTGTTTAGGTGAGACTATCTTGAAAGCTTATCATACTTATTTTTTTATTTTAATAAATTGTTTAATTGAAGAAGGAAATCAGATGACTACTCTATTCGATTTTATCGACATGAGTACTGTTTGATTTCAAGGTGGTTTGTAGAAATATTATATGTGTAGGAAATCAGATGATTACTTTGGCATCATCTGATTTCATTGGAGTCCCCGTATTGGGGTTTGTGGTTGGCTTTGAAGTGTTTGATATTGTTTTTACTTCATTAGGCTACCTAGCGGCTGGTCTGGGCTAATTAATGTTGTTTATTATGCTATGATTGCTATTATTACCAGGTTGTATACTCTTTAGTTATAAGTCTATCTTTGCTTAGTACTTGATTTGTTTATATAAGAATTTAATGGAAATTTGAGATTGCCTAGTAGCTCTTTTCTGCTCTCTTGGTGGACTAACGCAGTCTTCTAGACTTCTTTAGATACTAGAACCTGTACTAGGAGGCATATTCTGTCTCATTAGGAATTCCTCCTTTGGAGGCAAGCCTCATTTTTAGCTTAACCTCAAAGAGGTTGCTTTGATTTTGATAAATGGTGTACCTTTAGAAGGCATGCTTGGCCTCATTTGTAGAATCCTCTCTGAGATTGCACCTCAATTTGTGCCTCTGTTAATTAGAGACCAATTTGGTCAATTAGTTGTCTTAGCCTTGCTTACCCCTTGCAAGGACAATGATAAGGTTACTTGGAGCCCATCTTTGTGTGTGTTTGGGAGACCCGCCCGGTCTCATTCTCTCGCTAGTTCTCCTCTTTGTGCGTCGTTTGGTTTTTGGGAGAACACCCTACTCGGCTTGGCTTCATACTCCTACCCTTATGGGGTACTGGGCGCACATTTGTTGCACCCTAGGGCTAAGTAGCTGTCCGGTCCGGCTGGGTGTTTTACCTCTGCCAAATGTGCAAATTCTTATTCCTTTTCTTTTAGGGAGTCTCTGACTCATTTATCCTTTAGTTGGTGTTAGTGGAGTCTTTGACTCATGTTCCTTTTCTTTTAGACAGTCTTTGACTCATCTATCCTTTAGTTGGTATTAGTAGAGTCTTTGACTCATGTTTCTTTCTCTTTTAGAGAGTCTTTGACTCGTCTATTCTTTAGTTGGTGTTGTTAGAGTCTTTGACTCATATTCCTTTTCTTTCAGAGAGTCTTTGACTCACTTGTCCTTTAGATAGCAGTATTAGAGAGTCTTTGACTCGTTTCCTTTTTTTTCTATAGTTGTTTTTAGGAGCTTCTCCTTAGTGTTGTCGTTACTCTTGTTTGTTGGAGACTTGCCCAGTCTCATTGGAGCTTTACCTTCTGGGTCTTAGATCCTTTTTGTCATCTTTGATAGTTAGCTTGCCTGGTTTAGGGGTTTCCCCTGTTTGCCCTAGGGTTTTGCCCTAGGGTTTTGCTTTGTGTGTTCCCTTAGGTCTTTGACCAAAAGGGTGAAATCAGAAATTAAAAATCTAAAAACATCAGAAATTCGAAATCCAAAAACATTTGAAAAGCTTTAAAACCCAAAAACATTAGAAATTTGAAACTCAAAAACATTGGAAAAACTTTAAAAACATAAAAAACATTAAAAAAAATATCAAAAATCTAAAGTGTTGAATGTTTTAGAGGTAGCAATTAGGAGAGTTCGTTCGGAACTACGTTGGCTTGATCCCTTTCAACAGGGTACGTAGTGCAGCTTGGGATCCACATCCCAAGTCCAGCCAAACCTTTAAAAATAAACATTTTAAACCTTTCAAAATTATAAAAATATTCAAACCATTTTCAAAAAGATCTTCCTCTAGAGTTAGGAGTATGTCCTAGCTGTTTAGGTTGTGTTCTAGAGTTAGGAGTTCGTCTTGATTTGTATTGATATGGTGTGTCCTGTCGTGTGAGTGTCCCTAGAGTTAGGAGGCCTCGAGTCGATCGGTTAGACATTTAGTCGAACCGACGGTTAGACTAGGCATATAGTCAGCCCGTGGTTTTCCTTAGGATGCACGGCCTAGTTATACATAGGATGTAGGGCCCACCTGCATTAGTTTAAGGCTAATCAACTTGCATTAGTTAGGGCATATAGAGAGTCCTAAAATTTACAATTTTCTTGAATTCAAATGATCGTGCAAAAAGCTTTTAAAAATCAGTCGAGTCTAGTGGATCGAGTTTAGGATAGCGGTTCTAGATGGTTAGAATTCGTAGTTTAGAATAGGGCATCGAACTACGTGGACTCCGATTCTTCCCGAGGCCGGGATACGTAGCGCAGCTAGGATGGATGGCCATTCTGGTCCGAGTCTAGTCCTGCATTAGAGTTTTAGGATTTGTCTGTTTCAGTCATATATAGCATTGATTTGTGTTTCATGTTTTGATGTGTTTTCTTACTTTCTTGTACTGATACTGTACCTTTAGCTGTAGCTTGCATGTGTATGCCCACCAGAACTTAGACACCCATTAGGTATGTCACTCATAACCTAGCTTTGCTTAGGTGACACATTTTTCATTTCATTTTATATGTTTATTTCTTCATTCTCAGGAAATGCATGCTTACGTAGACGACTCCTGAGTATTATTCCCATTTCACATGATTTTTTTACCCAAACTTCTTTGGAGTTAATGAAAATGGCATAAGAGACCAAGTGCTTGCACTCGGACGAATTGGGGGTGCTCCTCAGACCTTCCCCATTCGTAACCAGGCACGAACCCATATATATTTCTGGTTATCCATTGCACAGAGGATTTGATTTTAGGGTTCCATGGCATATCCATGGATGGCGACTCTGAGTTTATTTCAGGTATGTTTTGGTTTCGAGCCTTGGCTCTGGATCAAAACATATCTCTTTCTTTTTATATCGCCACTCGTGCTATGCTATGAGGGTGGCATCCATTTCGAGAGTTCCTTGGCAGAGCTCTCATTCACGTGGATGATCCAGAGGATGCTGTGGGGACTAGTTTCCCTCACCTCACTACCTCTTCGGATCGGGGTCCACAGGCTGGCGACTCTGCTGGGGATCGTTTTGAAACAATTGCCTAACTCTATAAAAATGCCATTTTTACTAACTTTGGAGAAATTTGAGCTGAAATCATTTTAAATGGGAACTCTATCGTTAGAATCCAGGGGCACCAGATAGGCGCATAATTAAAACGAGGGATTCACACACTACACATCATGCATTATCATATTTATTATTTCTTTATTCGTTTTTCCTTGTTTTTTATTCTTGGCTCCGCGGGATAGATTCAATGCGTGCCCGACTGGGATGTCATTACACCTTGATGGTACTGTTGAATCTATTTCCAAGCTATGCGCCAGAGCTGCAGTCGTAGACATTGGGCGTACTTTTGTCTACAGCAGCCGATGAGCAATGAAGCGTACTATGTATAACATGGGGCGTACTTGTGTTATACATGTTAAGTATGTTTCATACGTATAGTACCCATTAGATTGAGTCCGGAGCCCTACTTTGTTTTATATATTATGTATATACTTACTGACCTAGTGAAATCCGACTAGGAAGTACCCGTGTTTATATAAGTATATTACATTCATATAGGGTCGAACATGTGTTGCTCACACATGTGGAGCCTAGAGTTAGGAGCTTTGCCCCATTTGTAGACTAGGGTAGTTCATTTTATATGGCTACGACACGGTCCTAGAACACTTATCAGTCTGTCTTGAGTCGAGATTTTCTTGACTTAGCTAGATTAGAATTAGGGCTGGTGCCCCTGGTTAGGATTTGTGTATATGTGTATATACCTATATATACTGATCATGTATATTATGGTTCTTCTCTTAGTCAGAGATTTCTTATTCATTTCAATCAGTTGTATCCATCTCGAATTCAGATCTAGATTTCGTCAGTAGATTTTTTACCACCATTACCTTGGCCAGGTTTAGTCCTTGATCTGTTGATTATAGGGTTTGACCCGTTGTTGTATATTCTCAGTCTTTTAGTTGATCACCTTTCTCTGGTAATCATTGTTCATACCTTTGGTTGAGCTGTGGGAATCCTTTGTATAGTCGTTATGCTGCCGGATTTTATCCAGAATATTTTTTAGCATAACCGCTATCTCTTAGAGTTAGGAAAGCCATGAGTTTACCTTACCTTACTTCCTTGTCTAGCGTCGTTATGCTGCCGAATTTTTCGCAGAATATTTTGAGCATAACCGTTATTTCTTAGAGTTAGTTAAATCATGAGTTCACCTTGCCTTGACCTTCTTGTATAGCCGTTGTGCTGCCGAATTGTTCGCAACACATGTTGAGCATGATTGCTATCCTTTGGAGTCAGTTTACCTTATCTTGATTCCCATATACAGCTTTGATTAACTTGGAACCCACTTCCAGTGAGAACTTCTGATTTGATCAGTTGTATTTATCCTTTCAGTTTCATTCGGTCAGTGGCCTGTACATATTGTGCTTGTGGTCACAAATTATTTGTTACCCTTTGATTATGTATCCACTCTTTTGTTATGTCATAAGTTCATCCTGTGTATTCATTGCCCAGTAGGATTAGATCCTTACTTGTTTTGTCTTGAGATCTGGCCGATAGCTCATTTGCTATTCCTATGACCATGGTCTATCATTCTGATCCTTTTGATCGCATAGTTGATGATATTCATCTCCAGATTTAGATCCGGTTTGCGACCTACTTTTGTCATTTTATGGTCGTGGTCTATTGTCTGATCTCTTGATGATCTCTCATCTTTGATGAAAAATTCCATGTCCCAGATTGTATCCTTCCCGTATATTTGATTGTCAAATTCATTCTTATTGTTTACTTAAAGGTTATCTTCTCTCCCTTATCATTCTTGTTCTATCTGAGTGTCAGGTCTGATCATGGCGAATAATCTGCTAGACAAGTGGATAGCCGAGACCATTAAATCTTTTCCGCTGAGGTGTGAAGAATGGAGTATCACTGAGCGTTTCATCGGTTCATTTGCTCATCTGAATAGTCGCGGTATAAATTGGAAGTTTCTTCAAGCAGCTGCTAGATGTTGGGATCCTGTTTTTCATGTATTCCGATTCGGGTCTTTTCAACTCTGTCCTATATTTGAAGACTGGTGTGCCTTGTTAGAGCTTCCTCCCGAGGGACTCTGGATCCGACCTTCAAGCACAGACTCCCCTCATGATCTTTTTTGCAAACTTTTTGAAAATAAGATCGTGAAAACTCTGCCCTGCTTAACTGAGAAAAATGTGCAATTTCAAGCTCTCTTTGAATTATTTTCTAAAAACGTCGATCCCACTGACTCCTGTTTTCAGGAGTGTCGACGTAATGCCTTAGTCTTTGCTGTCTTTGCACGTCATGTTCTTCGTAGAGATTCTAGTGCTGCTCCTTTCACCTTGTTGACAATCGTAGATCAGATAAATGAGGGGAGAAATCCTGTCCCTACAATGCTAGCTGAAACCTTTTATGGCTTAGACTTTATTGCTAGTAAAAAGGTGCAGGATAACTTTTTCGGCTGTGCCAAGCTGTTATATGTGTGGCTATGTGAGAAACTCACTATCCTTCAGCCACAGAACCGCATTGAGTACACCCTTAAAAGATTTCATTCCTGGAAGACAAAGATTAAGCAATCTCAGTTTAATGAATGGCACCATTGGTTGCAGACCATAGGAGAAAACCAAATCCGTTGGGTGAGTCAATCATGTCCACAAATTGTTACCAGTACTTGCCCATACTCATTTGTCCAACTTATGAGTTTAGAAAAATCATCTTTCTATGCACCTTTGTGTTTCCCTTCTCAGATTATTGGAATCTTGTGTCCTCCTAAGGTCATCACACCACCTTGTTGTGAAGACCTTACTCCTGATCTCATTACATCCATAGTAGCTGCTTGGAGAAACAAAATCACGGAAAGGAGATCCGCTTTCATGTCTAGGCTTCGAAAGGGAGGAGTATTTGGAGAGCCTGCAAGCCGAAGAGCTCGAATTGGTGAACCATGAGGATCTTTGGATCAAGTTTATCATTTCTTTTATTGTTTTCATTTGTTTTACTTGAATATAATCGGAGTCAAAAATTGTAAATCTGATTTCGTTATAGATGAAAATTCAAAGAAAGAAATTTTACTTGATGCATGTTATAGACAGTCAGTAATTCAGAGTTTCATTATTTTTTATGTAACCAATTGCTGGCGTTGTAACCTGTCAAAATGATCAATACAAAGGATGTTTGTTTTTCTTTTCTCTCTATTGGTGCAAACTATCTTATTTCATTTGTCAATCATTTAATCTAGTTTGTTAACTTCCACTCAGGATTCTGAAAGATAGCAACCATCGCTCCCAAAAAGGACTCCCAAGCTAAACCTGCCTGGTCTAGACCTACCTCAGTGTCTAGACTTGTTCGTCATTTTGATTCTCCTGTGTCATCCACAGTACATTTACCTTCTTCACCGGAATCTTCAAACTCCTTTGAAGTAAACCAAATGGCCGATCCAACTGATCTTCTGCTGAGCATGCAAGAGATAATGAAAAACCTCACCCGAGATATGGCGGGGATGAAAGAAGAGATGGCAAACATGAAGACCCAGATAAGTGATAAGACTTCCACCTCTAGACCTGTACTTCAGCCTACTCGTGCTACATCTCCGAAAGCGCGTAGACCTGTTATCTCGCCCTTTGAGGTTGATATAGATGATGCCCAATACGCTGCAGAGTATTGCGCTCCAAAGGTTGATGGAGAAAAAGAGAAATTTGAAAAATTTGAGAAAGAAATGTCCGAAAAATTTAGCAAGATGGCTCATGAAATGGAGCAGATGAAGGTGCAGGGGCCAAAGAAATTTGATGTCTCTGAATTAATACTGTCTTCAACAGTATCTCTGCCGCCCAACTTCAAAGCTCCTGATTATGATAAATATGACGGAACCGGGTGTCCGCGTAACCACATGAGATGGTTTATCATTCTATCCCAGCAGTATGGTCTGAGCCGTGAACAGATGGCGCAGTTGTTTCCGATCTCTTTAACAGGGATTGCGAAGAAGTGGTTCTTGAGGCTGAAGCCGGAAGAGGTGAGAACCCTGGAAGACATTTCTGAGAAGTTGATAGAGCAATTCTCGATGGAAGAAGGCATTGAGGTCACGAAGAGAGACCTTAAACAGCTGAAGCAAGGTCCTCAGGAGACCTTTACCTTCTTCATCAGACGCTGGAGACGCAAATCTGCCCAGTTAAGCCGACCTGTTCAAGCTGAACACTGATGCTTCTCTTGCTACGGACAAAGCTTCCATTGGAGGACTCATCCGAGACTCCGATAGCAACATCTTATGTGCTTTCTCCATTGATCAAGACCCCAAAAGTATTCATGAACTTGAGCTCGAAGTAATTTGCAAGGGGGTTGAGTTAGCAGTGGATCACGGGCTAGATCAACTATGGATTGAATCAGACTCCCTATTTGCAGTAAATTCCATCAACGGATCCTTCAAATGCCCTTGGAGGCTAAAAGTTAAACTCAACAACTTTTACCATATGCTGGGAAATCTGAAAACATGGAAGATCTCTCATATCTGGCGGGAATCAAATGGAGCGGCTGATTTTCTGTCCAAAACTGATTGCCCCATAAAAACCAGTGGGCTGGTCCCCTCCGATTGGCCTCAAGGACTTATGGATATTGTTCATGCTAACTCGAGGGAAGTCCCATATTATAGACTGTAATATATATATATGAGGAAAAGGATTGTACGCTCGACCGTACCTAAAGTTAGGTACGGTAGAGTGCCAAATCACATGGGTCTCCCATTTTTGGTGGGCATCTAAACCATTCATTTGCAAGGCTCTATCATAGATAGGGTGCATACCAAAAATCAGCACCATTGAATCATCCTAACCCCTCCAAAACTGGAGGGCAAAATGGGCAGATTTGTGGACAAACACTGTCTGTCCATTTGGCCTCCACAAATGAATGGGTTAGGATGATCCTATGGAGCTGATTTTTGGTATGCACCCTATCTATGATGGGGCCTTGCAAATGAATGGTTTAGATGCTCATCAAAAATGCGGGACCCATGTGATTTGGCACTCTACCGTACCTAACTTTAGGTACGGTCGAGCGTACAATCCTTTTCCTCTATATATATATATATATATATATATATATATAGAGAGAGAGAGAGAGAGAGAGAAAACAGTTCCTACACATGTGTAGAGAGTTCTCTACACACTAGCTTAAAATACAGTGGGGCTCCACATTGTTTGGGTGATCCAAGCCATCCATTTTAAAGGCCCTCACATAGATAGGGTGTCTACAAAAAATCAGATCCATAGGATCATCCCAACCTACGATTTATGGAGGTAAAATGGATGTCTTTAAACCTTCACAAATTAGTCCATTTTTTGCCTCCACAGTTCGAATGGTTAGGATGATCCTATGGATCTGATTTTTTGTGGACACCCTATCTATGTGAGGGCCTTAAAAATGAATGGTTTGGATCACCCAAATAATGTGGCCCCCACTGTATTTTAAGCTACTGTGTAGATAACTTATCTACACATATGTGTAGGAACCGTTCTCCCTTAAAATATAGTGGGGGCCCACATTGTTTGAATGGTTGGGATGATCCTATGGATCTGATTTTTTGTGGACACCCTATCTCCGTGAGGACCATTCAAATGAATGGTTTGGATCACCCAAACAATGTGGGCCCCCACTGTATTTTAAGCTAGTGTGTAGGTAACTTACCTACACAAGTGTGTAGGAAATGTTTTCTCATATATATATATATAGAGAAAGAAAACGGTTCCTACACATATGTGTAGATAAGTTATCTACACAGTAGCTTAAAATACAGTGGGGGCCACATTATTTGGGTGATCCAAACCATTCATTTTTAAGGCCCTCACATAGATAGGGTGTCCACAAAAAATCAGATCCATACGATCATCCTAACCATTCGAACTGTGGAGGCAAAAAATGGACTAATTTGTGAAGGTTTAAAGACATCCATTTTACCTCCAAAAATCGTAGGGTTGGGATGATCCTATGGATCTGATTTTTTGTAGACACCCTATCTATGTGAGGGCCTTTAAAATGGATGGCTTGGATCACCCAAACAATGTGGGCCCCCACTGTATTTTAAGCTAGTGTGTAGAGAACTCTCTACACATATGTGTAGGAACCGTTTTCTTATATATATATATATATATATATATATATATATATATATATATATATATATATATATAGGGGAAAGTGATGGTGAGCGGTCGTTCATATAGCTTATATGCGCAATCGATTAATAACAGTTGATTTGAAACGATCCTGGCCATTCCCTGACCTTTTCAGAAACAAAAAAAAAACATATGTTCGACGTTCTCTCTCCCTCTCTCTTTCTCACCCAAAACCAGACGCCATCTCCGACGGAGAAATCTGCCGTCTCTCCGCACGGTGCCATCTCCGTAGCCTTCCACGGCGGTGCCGTCTCTATTCGACGTTCTCTCTCCCTCTCTCTTTCTCGACCGATGCCATCCCCGCACGGTGCCATCTCCGTAGACGCGCCCAAAATCCGTCCTCCCCCTTCCTTCTCGACGGTGAAATCTGCCATCTCCGCACGGTGTTTTCTCCTCCAACGAACCAGGCGTCGTTCTCCTCCCCAGGTAAGTTCTATATTTCATTTTTTATCTTTTTTTCCCTCTTCTAGGAGTTTCAGTTAGGTTTTTTTTGTTTCAAGGTTTTTAACTGTTAAGGTTTTGATTTTTTTAATAATTTTTCCTTTAAAAAATACTGGCCATACGAGCAGCTTCAATGGCGATGAGGAATTTGTGGGATTTAGTGATTTTTTTTGTGGGATTTAGGGTTTGTGGGATTTTGTGATTTTTTTTTCTTCTGTGTCTGTTTCTCTCTGTAGCTTCAATGTCGATGAGAAATTTGTACAACGAGATCAATTGATGTTTGTAGGGGGGAAAAAATTCTCTCTGCAGCTTCAATCGACAGATGCAATTAAAAAAAATTCTCCCTAGGCTTTCTACGGAAAATCGTGAATCATTGATGTTTGTAGGGTATTTTTTTTTCTCCATTGAAAATCATAATTTTGTTTTAGTGAGAATGTAGAAAGATTAAAGCTTTAGACAGAGAGAAAACCTATTGGGTTTTTCAACTTTTTTGTTTCAAGGATTTTAAGGGTAATGTATTTAGGAAAAATCATGAATCATGGATGGTTTTCTCTCTTTTAATGCTTTTATCTCTTTTCCCCTTTCATTTTCTCTTTTTGGTGGGGTTTTTAACTTATTTGGAGGGGTTTTTTGTGTTTTAATGGCTTTTGTTGGTAACTTCGATGTCGATGCTATGATAGAGTAATGTATCTAGATGTGGCGATTTTTTGTATTTAAAAAGATTCGGAGTTCATGGGTTTTTCTGCTGTTCCTGTTGGTTATTTGGTGATTTGGATAAACCAAGCATTTCTATAGATTTGTGCTTATGTTTATGCTTTGGTTTATTATTATGTAATTGACATTGATTTGGCTTACATGTTTTTTGTTTTATTTGATTGTCTTGAAGTGAAGGGATTGAAGAAGTGTACTCAAGTTAATGGATGATAGAGACTGTATAGATTTTGGTTTATCAATTGATGATATTGACGCTAATATACTGATTATGGTTGGTGATATGTTAGGAAATGATGAAAGTGAGGTGGGATATATATCTGTTGATGAGGAGGTAGACCCAAATGAGGAGGGAGATCCAAATGAGGAGGGCGGTGTAGAATTTATTGATATTGATGATGGTGGTGAGAGGAATTTGGGTAAGAAACTCTTTTTGGATCAGATATTTGATAGTGAAAATGATGCATACGAGTTTTATAATATATATGGGTTGGCCACCGGTTTTGGAGTACGAAAATCATCAACTTATAAGTCGAAGATAACACAGAAAGTGATATTTAAGAGATTTGTTTGTGAGAGAGCAGGGTTCAAAAGCAGTAAAGCTAAAAATGTGGTGGTTGATAGAGTTGTGAAGCCACGTCGGACTGTCAGGGAGGGTTGTAAAGTGAAAATGGATATCTCATTAATTGATGGGAAGTGGAAAGTTAAAGCTTTTGAAGATGTACATTGTCATGAGCTTACTTCTCCACTGAAAAGACAAATGCATCATTCGCATAACAAATTTATCAAGACTCGGGTAGTTAAGAATTTGATGGACGACCTGAGTACAGCCTCAATTCATCCTGCTAATATTGCGAAGGCCATTAATGTTTCATATAAAGGATCAGGTAGTTCTATAACGACAAATCAAGTGGTTTGCCATTTGAGAAAACAGAGGGTGAATAATATGGGGCAAGAAGGCGTTTTGGTAGCATAGAAATTCCAAGCGAAACAATCAGAGGACCCAAACGTTTTTTTCAAAATAGAGTTGGATATTAATGGTAACTTGCGATAAATGTTTTGGGCCGATTCACGAGCTAGAGATGCATATCTAACCTTTAGTGATGTCATTGTGTTTGATGTAATGTATAGGACGAACAGGTTTCGAATGCCTTTTGCACCATTTACTGGAGTAAATCACCACAGGCAGAGCACCTTATTTGGATGTGCGCTAATAGCAGACGAAACAGAAGAGACATTTACATGGCTATTTGAGCAGTGGTTGGACTGCATGTTCGGGAGAGCTCCTGGTTGTATCATCACAGATATGGATGGGGCGATGCGAAATGCTATCAGAACCGTCTTTCCAAATACGCATCACAGATTTTGCTCTTGGCACATCAGTAAGCATCTACTTGAGCATGTTCCATTAATGCGAGATCCCACTACTGAATTTTCCAAGGATTACAAGAAATGGTTTTACACGAGACAAAAGGAAGACTGTGAGGTAGCATGGAAAAATTTGATTCAGAAATATCATATTGAGAAAAACATATGGTTAGCAAAAATGTGGGATGTACGGACCCACGGGGTGCAGCATATTTCAGGGACACATTCACTGCTGGCATGACATCCAGTGCGCGCAGTGAAAGCATCAATTCTTTCTTTGATGGATATGTAAATCAGAACACAAGCTTAAAAGAATTCGTAGAGCAATATGATAGGGCACTTATTGAACGCCGTAAAGCGGAATCCCAAGAAGATTCAAGTCTAAAACTACGAAGCCTGTACTTGTTTCAAGGAGCAAATTGGAAGAAGAAGCTAGTAAGTCTTATACGAAGACAATGTTTGACATATTTCAGGCAGAATTTAAGGATAGTATTGACTGTTATCATGAGAAGGTGGAAAAGAGTGGCATCGTGGCCGTATACAAAGTTGGATTAAGTGTTGATGAGAAGTGGAAATGGTGCAAAGTTGTGTACGATGAATCTGAAGGGGTAAAGGCAACATGTGAGTGCGCGATGTTCGAGACGAAAGGAATTTTATGCAAACACATACTCCGCATTATGTCCAAGAAGCTATTGATGAGCATTCCCCAACAATATATCTTAAATAGATGGACAACTGGGGTTAGATATCGTGTGGATAGTGGAGTGTTTATGAGAGAGTTGGATAATAATGACGTATCTCCACTTCACAGATGGTGCCTAATAACAAAGTTTCAAACACTTCTAGATAGGTTTAAAGATAATAACACTCTTTTCAAGAAGGTGAATGAAACCCTTGATGCTTGGTTGTTGGATTCTGAGAAGGAGATGAGAGACAAGGAAGTTGATTTGGCAAACAGTGGGAGCGAAGTAGTAACCAACTTTGTTAGCCAAGGAGTTGAGATTTCTATTCGCGACCCCCAACCTGTAAGAACCAAGGGCCGTCCAAAGGTTGCTACCCGGTTCAAATCCCCGATAGAAAAGTCCCAATCCCAACCAAAGCAGATACGAAGGTGTAAGAAATGTGAAGAAATTGGCCATTACATGACAACATGTGGACAAGAAAATAAAAAGAAACAGAAGGTTTGGATTTCTTATGTCAACCTCTTCAATTTCTTATTCTTACTAATTGTCTTTATCAATGTTGTAATTTTTTCATTTTTCTTGCTTCGAAATAGATGACTTTAAGGGATGAGTAAGAGGATGACGAACATGAAGAGTCAATGCACGCGGATATTGCTTCGTGATTTTGTAGATTCGCATAGGTATGTGGTAGCTTGTGTCGATAATAGAATAATTGTTTATTGCTTCAATAGCCTGTGTATATGAAATTTTGTTGATAAGGCAATGATAATTTGTAAGGAATTTTGTTGAGAAGGCAATGATGTGGGGATCCTCCCATTTGCAATGGTGAAGTTCACTTCGACATCGCATCTGTTTGACGAAGCTTTCTTTCTTTTCAGGTTTTGAACTGGAAATGTGACGAAGGTTTGTATTGCAATGTGGGTAATGGATGAGACCACAAAAGGACCTCTTATTTTCATCTTTGAAAGTCTTCAAAAACACAACATTGAAGTTTTACAAGTAAAATGTGGATTGTGCTTCAAGCTTTTCTTTCATTATTTAAGTGTAAGTCACACGTGAAATTTAGGCATTGGCTTATAGGCTTTTCTTCCTTCAAATAAATCAAGATTGCCCATCTGTCATGTGTAAAAACTGATTATAACAATTTAGAAACTATTTTCTTTGTTCATGTTTTTCATACCCATCTCATGCTCTCTCAATTTTTCTTTGTCCCAACAGGCCTCATGTTTTTGATACCCATCTCATGCTCTCTGAATTTTGAATAAGCCTTAAACTTCACTTTGATCTTATTTTCCCTTTACTTGGGATTGCATCTTCGTGTATTCAATACTTTTCATTGTTGACCCAGGAGCCAGGAGGCGTTAATTTTTACTTGTTGCACTTTCCTTCTCAATAGAGTGAAAAATACAAGGAGTCAAGAGGAATTAATTTTTACTTGTTGCACTTTCCTTCTCAGTAGAGTGAAAAATACAAGTTCTGATGGAACAAATATGTTCA
The DNA here is from genome assembly GCF_043159265.1 of Tasmannia lanceolata. Taxonomy (NCBI): domain Eukaryota; kingdom Viridiplantae; phylum Streptophyta; class Magnoliopsida; order Canellales; family Winteraceae; genus Tasmannia; species Tasmannia lanceolata. The sequence goes on along the minus strand of NW_027518701.1, from coordinate 17,891,597 downwards.
ACTTTTGATAATGACTGCTACCTCATTTGGATAAAGAGACACACACCTTCACTCCACTTTGCTCTCCTTGAATCTTTGACAATCAAATGCCCTCATTTTTACCTCACATCATTTCTGTGTCTTTGTCTGAATTGGGAAATGGAATTATGGTGAGGTTAGAGGTATATTCTGGTGAAGGTGTAAGATTCCGGCGAGGAGAAAGACTCCAATTTATTATGTTTGCGCTCATCTTTGATTAATGTGGGGACATTTTTTTTTGTGGATGACAGTTTGGGGAAAATGTGTTTAAAATTCATGGGACATTGGTTCTGGACAGCTTGTTTCTGCTGTGGATTTGGGCAGAGCCCAAGAGAGAGTAAAGTTATTTGCATTGATAAATGTGTTTTTAGGCCTCTCCAATACCAATAGGTAGTTTGCTTGGATCTCTGCTGTACCCATGTGCATTTGATCGAAGCTGTTCATTTCGAATGCCTTGCATATGGACGGTAGAATGTATGTTTGATCAATGGCTTTCATCTCAAAAGCCCTACATGGATGGACGGTAGAACAAAACTAACCGGTGGTTCTCATTTAATAGCAACCAAAAGTTCAAATCCAATGGTTATGATCTTTTAATTGATTAAACACCTAGCACAATTGACTAATGAAAAGTTTATTTACTTTGGATCGGATCCACCTCTGTCTTGGGCACAATTCGTTCATGTCCCTTATCAGTCTGATCCTTTTCAGAGTGTTTTTTGGACCTTATTGAGAATGGATCACCATCTATTTTGAATCGGATCGTCCATCGGAGTCTCGTTGGTCCTACTTTCATTGTACATAGTTTAGGCTTACGGTTAAGAGAGTGAATAGGCAAGAAATTCTAGAAAGAAAGGGGAGAATTGTAAAAAAAATAAAAAATAGTGAATTGTTATTTTGGGTAGGCTTTTGAATGTTCAAAAATCACCCTATGTGAATAGACATAAATGAACAAAAATATTCGAGATATTTTCGTACACAGGCACCTTCCATTCGAATCCAGGACGCTCCATTTGATTTTTTGGCTATGTGTGGGTCGAGCTCCAACCAATTTTAGACCTCTGGCTCCATTGGACACTTTTGGCTCGATGTTCCCAAATCCTGTCTAATTTTTTTCTAAAATTTCCTTTTTTAACTTCAATACTATTTGAATATAAGAATGTATGCAAATAATTTTTAGAACTACCCAAAGAGGCCTTCTATCCCTTAGGATTTATAAGGAAATTTTCCATTATTTAATTAACTTGTTTGGCCATAATAACAGTTCCTGCGTATAATCAAATATTTAAGTCATTAGGCCATCACAAAAATGTTCTAAAGCCAATTATCATGGTGATTGAACTATATTGGGTGTGCTGCAAAATTGCATTTTGTTTGCAATTTGAACGTAAGCTGCAATTTAGGAAGGCTTTCTAAATCACAGCTCACAAAAAATCTCCTCTCTTATGAGCAACCCATTACCAGGAATATGATGGACCTCCTTCACATATTATGAGCCACACATGTATTGTATTGGACCCCACTGATTCCATCAATGAGATGGCTTGTATTATAGGTCTCCGAAATGATCCTTGTTCAAGTGATTGAAGCCAAGCTGGTAATAAGTACCACACAAGATGAATCTACACTATATAAGGAATAGCAAGTTAAACAGGCTAAGTTAAGCATCCTACATTTAGAAAAAGGGCATCTAAACAACAGTATCCTAGATCACTTACTAACGGATAGACACAAAAATAAACAAGATAAACAACCCCACACCTCCAACTAAACAACACTGCCCTAGATCATCAAGTAACAGAGACACAAAAAGGATCAAGATAAACAACCCAACAACTGCAACTTTAATCCATTGAAGTTGGTTCTCAAAAACTTAGAAGCGTTTGCCTCCATGCACCTTCAATTCATTTGCATGCACCTTCAATCCGTCGAAGCGTTTGCCTGATCGCACCTTCAATTCGTATAATAAATTTACCAATGTGCCCATGTCATTCTTCAATTCGGCTATTTCATTCTTCAATTCGGCTATGTCATTCTTCAATTCGGCTATATCATCCCTATTCGAACTAACTTCATTGTCATCCATATCTTCTTTGCACCAACGGAAATAATTGCACTTCTTTGTACTTCCTTCATGCGTGTTGTATAAGAGTTAGGAATTTGAAACTTTACATACTAGTAAAAATTATAATTATTCACTGCTTACTTACACAGAAGAAGGCACAAGCGTAAAACAGGCGGCCTCTATTGCCATTCTCATTAGTATGCGTTATTTGGATAGAAGCTTTCTTCTCACATTTACAATTTCTTGTAGCAATTCTGATACCACGTCTGCTAGAACTACTATTGCGAGAGGATGCCATTAATTGAGTCTCTCTGAATCTGCATAAAACTAATGGAAATATAATATGAACTACAAATAACATCAAATACAAATAACATCAAATACAATCCCTTGCATTTGGATTTTGGGTGAGGAAGAAAGGTTTTATTTGTTGAGTAATTAATGGGCCTACTTAACTGACAAACCCCTATCAGGAGTGTGCTATCATCATTTTTGTAAGCCCAAGGGTCTACTCTCCTATCTTGTTTTGATGATTCTAAACATAATTGATTGTGTTTTTGAATACTAATCAATTTGCTTTGAAGTGTTGTGTTTAAGATAGGATTGATCGTTGAAGAAACCAACACTCAACTTGGTCATGCTTAAAGGTGTACCAAACAAGAGCCAAAGGAGCTAAGTGTAGCTCACATCATCACTCAAGCAAGCATCCAAAGATGGAAGATCATTTGAAGACCAAAGCTAAAGAGGGATCGAAGATTGCATAGGTATCATTGTACATCCTTTCTCTTTAGATTTTCAAGTCAAGGCAAAACGTTTTCAAAGTGTTTTCAATTTGTTTTTCAAAGAACACTTAAGAACTTAAAATGGATTAGTGAATGGTTATGTGGTGGACCAACATGTTGGGACCCTCATAAACATTCCAAAATAACCATAGGAGTTGAGTTCCAAAAGCTAAAAATCAAACAAGCAATAAAAATCAAAAACTGCGGATTTTTAGGCTTCTCGGAACTCCGAGCTCGGAACTCCGAGAGTTCCCTCGGAACTCCGAGAAAAGGTCCAGTAGCGTCTGGACATTTTCTCAGAACTCCGAGAAAATTTCTCGGAACTCCGAGAAATGGTCCAGTAGAAATTTTATTTCTTCTGGCCGTTGTCTCGGAACTCCGAGAATAATTCTCGGAACTCCGAGAACCCTGCGACAGCTCAGAATATAGCCGTTGGGATTTGAATTAATTCTTGTATTTTGATATTTCCACCCCCAAACGGTCATATTCTTTGGAGAGGCTATAAATACAATATGTAGAGAAGTTTTTCTCACTCTCTTGATCATTTGAAAACATCCTTGAGCATCAAAGAAAACTTGCAACCTATTATTGCTTGAGATTTTTGTTTTCCCCAAACTTGCCTTGCAACTTGCAAATCTATTTGAGTTGGGATTTTAGAGCTTTCACTTGCAACCATCATTGAAGAGCAATCAAGGATCTACAAAGAACATCAAGCTTTCAAGAAGAAGCCAAGCTATTCAATCTTCATATCTTGTATAGGTGGCTAGGGCATTCCGTTTTTAATTCCCTAGAGAGCAACCGCTTAGAACTCAGCGGAGAAGGAGAGTCTTTGTAAAGGTGTAAGGGCATCCTTGTTTAATATCCCTTGGAATTGTAACCGCCTCGGAGCCGGGCATCGTGGAGGTCTCCAATAGTGGAATCCCTCAAGTGCGACCTTGAGTAGAGTGGAGTAGGCCGTTGGCCGAACCACTATATATCAGTGTGTCATTTCTCACTCTTGCATTTCCATTATTGTTTGGCTTGGCATTTCACTTTGTTCTTCCAATTATATTTGCACTAACCAAATATTTAATTAAGTGAAGAAAAATTCCAATTAGGGTTCATAGGTAATTTTCAAAAGGCCTAATATTGAGTTAAATTCAATTCACCCCCCCCCCCCTCTTGAGTATTTCAATTTTGATTATTAGTAGTCCAACACTTGATATCTAAAAACCTCAGTACTAACTTCCTGAGCAACGAGTCCTCCATGTATCTAAATTCTGAAATTCTAATAGATTTTTTTTTAACATTTAAAAGGCTGATTCAAAAAACAAGTTTGCTCTTTCAATAAAAATTCCAAAATTTTTTTATATAATCTTGATACCTAAAGCCATAATTTCCAAACCAATTACTCCTCAACAAATCTAGAACTCCAGCTCCAATACAATGCAAGAAAAGGCTCAATTCCAATCTAAATAAACAGTTTTTTTCTTCAAACAGAAATTTCATAAATTTGTTACCACAGTATCTAAAGCCCTAATTTCCCCATAAACTAGTCTCCAGCATCTTAAACCCCAGACTTCTAATAGCTAACAAGAAAATGATTAATGAGATTGAAACAATGTGCATTCTGCTTTCCCATGGGAACTTCTGATGAAAAATAAAAAGAAAAAGAAAAATAATAAGTATTTACACCTTTTCATGCTTTTGTTATCAAGCATTCTACAAGTGGAACTTGTAGATATGATCACACCCATACATCCACAGCTCAAAATTTATCTTCTACCAAAAATCGATATCTAACAGGTAAAATCAAATCTATCAGGTCTATAATGCTTAAGTAACGTTGCACATTTAAGCTTATAGAAGCAAAGAAAAGTAACTCCAACACTTAATACTCTAACAGAAATGATTTTGTTTTTGTAAATCTTCAACACTACAAGCTAACAGGAATGGATACCCATAAAGAATTCATGATTTTTTATTACAAATTGAAAGGGGAAAAGAGATAAAAGCATTAAAAGAGAGAAAACCATCCATAAAACAAAATTATGATTTTCAATGAAGAAAAAAAAATACCCTACAAAATGATTCACGATTTTCCGTAGAAAGCCTAGGGAGAATTTTTTTAATTGCATCTGTCGATTGAAGCTGCAGAGAGAATTTTTTTCCCTACAAACATCAATTGATCTCGTTGTACAAATTTCTCATCGACATTGAAGCTACAGAGAGAAACAGACACAGAAGAAAAAAAATCACAAAATGCCACAAACCCTAAATCCCACAAAAAAAATCACTAAATCCCACAAATTCCTCATCGCCATTAAAGCTGCTCGTATGGCCAATATTTTTTAAAGGAAAAATTATTAAAAAAATCAAAACCCTAACAGTTAAAAACCTTGAAACAAAAAAAACCTAACTGAAACCCCTAGAAGAGGGAAAAAAAGATAAAAAATGAAAAATAGAACTTAAGTGGGGAGGAGAACGACGCCTGGTTCGTTGGAGGAGAAAACACCGTGCGGAGATGGCAGATTTCACCGTCGAGAAGGAAGGGGAGGGCGGATTTTGGGCGTGTCTACGGAGATGGCACCGTGCGGGGATGGCATCGGTCGAGAAAGAGAGAGGGAAAGAGAACATCGAATAGAGACGGCACCGCCGTGGAAGGCTACGGAGATGGCACCGTGCGGAGAGACGGCAGATTTCTCCGTCGGAGACGGCGTCTAGTTTTGGGTGAGAAAGAGAGAGGGAGAGAGAACGTCAAACAGATGTTTTTTTGTTTATGAAAAGGTCAGGGAATGGCCAGGATCGTTTCAAATCCACAGTTATTAATCGACGGCGCATATAAGCTATATGAGCGACCGCTCACCATCACTTTCCCCCCCCCCCCACACACACACACACACATATATATATATATATATATATATATATATATATATATATATATATAGGTTTACGCTGCTGAAGGAAGAGGATAACCCTCTGTGTCCCTGCTGCCATTTGGATAGAAGGGAGTTCCAAGGATCAGTTGTTTGCTCTAGTGAGGGGGTTCCCCTCCCCCCTCTTCTCCTTTTGCTGCTACTTTGCTTGTATTCTTTCTGTTTTCTTGTTAGCTTCTTGCTTGCTTGTCTTTGTTGCCCTTGTGGCCCCCATTTGTAATGTCTCTCTTTTTTTAATATATCTGGTTGGGGTCCCGCCTAACCCCAACTTGCCAATCAAAAATAAAAATAGTGGGTTGAAATGATGTGAAATGTAAATAGTTTTTTTTTGTTTTAAAAAGAGAAAATGACCAAGAAAAAGGGCTTTGATATGATAATGACGTGTCAAGGGGGGAGAGTTGTAAATGACCAATGTAGAGTGACTTTGACGAGAATACCCTTACATACGCATTTCTCTCTCCCTCTCCCTCTCTCTCCCCCTATCAAATCAAATTAAAGGCTATGATGATTACTTTCAGCCGTTGGAAATTTAAATTTGAGAAACCCAAAGCACTTTACAGTATACACCCACCCACCTTTCTCTCTCTCTCTCTCTCTCTCTCTCTCTCTCTCTCTCTCTCTCTCTCCGACGGTCTTCTCCTGCAGTCTTCTCTACCTCTCTCGCCGGTCCTCTCTCTCCCCGCCACCGGCACAAAAGAGGTTGGTACCCCTCTCACTGTGACTTTATTTTCTTGAAATGGTTTTTTTTTTTTGAAATGGCCTCACTGTGACTTTCTCCTTCACTTTTGTCAAAGATCAATGGTTTTAATCACTAAGTTTTGGAAAAAATGGTTTAAATTAATATTTGTGAAAAATCGTTTTTTAAAACCCTTAATATATTGAAAATCAGTTGTAATTTTTCAAAGATCAATGGTTTAAAGCAATAGTTTCTCAGAAATTTATTTTTAAACCCATAATCTGCATGGTTTAAACCACAAATTTTTAGAAAATCAATTGGAAAATTCCTAATTTCTGTAAAATCAATGGTTTAAACCTACAGTTTGTAAGAAGTTGAGATATCATTGGTTTAAACCACTAATATTTTAGAACTCAGTTTAGAAAACCTCTAATTTTTCAAATATCAATGGTTTAATGAACAATTTCTTTCAGATTATTGGTTTAGACCCCACAATCAATTGTTTAAACCAATAATGTGTCAGGTATTATTGGTTTAAACCACTAATACTTTAGAAGACAGTTGAAAAACACCTAATTTTTCAAATATCAATGGTTTAAACCAATAATTTGTAACAGATTATTGGTTTACACCTCTAAAGTTTGAACAATCAATTGTTTAAATCAATAATGTGTTATATATCATTGGTTTAAACCACTAATATTTTAGAACACAGTTGAGAAAATCCCTAATGTTTCGAATATCAATGGTTTAAATCAATAATTTCTTACAGATTATTAGTTTATACCCCTAAAGTTTGAACAATCAATTGTTTAAACCAATAATGTGTGAGATATCATTGGTTTAAACACCTAAAAGTTTAGAACTGAGTTGAGAAAACAGCTACTTTTTCAAATATCAATGGTTTAAATCAATAATTTCTCACAGATTATTGGTTTACAAACCTAAAGTTTGAACAATCAATTGTTTAAACCAATAATGTGTGAGATATCATTGATTTAAACCACTAATATTTTATAACTCAGTTGAGAAAACCTCTAAATTTTCAAATATCAATGGTTTAAATCAATAATTTCTCACAGATTATTGGTTTACACTCCACAATCAATTGTTTAAACCAATAATGTGTGAGATATCATATGTTTAAACCCCTAATATTTTAGAACTCAGTAGAGAAAACAGCTAATTTTTCAAATATCAATGGTTTAAATCAATAATTTCTCACAGATTATTGGTTTACAAACCACAATCAATTGTTTAAACCAATAATGTGTGAGATATCATTGGTTTAAACCACTAATATTTTATAACTCAGTTGAGAGAACCTCTAAATTTTCAAATATCAATGTTTAAATCAATAATTTCTCACAGATTATTGGTTTACACCCCACAATCAATTGTTTAAACCAATAATGTGTGAGATATCATTGGTTTAAACCACTAATATTTTAAAACTCAGTTGAGAAAACCTCTAATTTTTCAAATATCAATGTTTAAATCAACAATTTCTCTCAGATTATTGGTTTAGACCCCACAATCAATTGTTTAAACCAATAATGTGTGAGATATCATTGGTTTAAACCACTAATACTTTAGAACTCAGTTGAGAAAATACCTAATTTTTCAAATATCAATGGTTTAAATCAATAATTTGTAACAGATTATTGGTTTACACCTCTAAAGTTTGAACAATCAATTGTTTAAATCAATAATGTGTTATATATCATTGGTTTAAATCACTAATATTTTAGAACACAGTTGAGAAAATCCCTAATGTTTCGAATATCAATGGTTTAAATCAATAATTTCTTACAGATTATTGGTTTATACCCCTAAAGTTTGAACAATCAATTATTTAAACAAATAATGTGTGAGATATCATTGGTTTAAACACCTAAAATTTTAGAACTGAGTTGAGAAAAGAACTACTTTTTCAAATATCAATGGTTTAAATCAATAATTTCTCACAGATTATTGGTTTACAACCCTAAAGTTTGAACAATCAATTGTTTAAACCAATAATGTGTGAGATATCATTGGTTTAAACCACTAATATTTTATAACTCAGTTGAGACAACCTCTAAATTTTCAAATATCAATGGTTTAAATCAATAATTTCTCACAGATTATTGGTTTACACCCCACAATCAATTGTTTAAACCAATAATGTGTGAGATATTATATGTTTAAACCACTAATAATTTAGAACTTAGTTGAGAAAACAGCTATTTTTTCAAATATCAGTGGTTTAAATCAATAATTTCTCACAGATTATTGGTTTACAACCCTAAAGTTTGAACAATCAATTGTTTAAACCAATAATGTGTGAGATATCATTGGTTTAAACCACTAATATTTTATAACTCAGTTGAGAAAACCTCTAAATTTTCAAATATCAATGGTTTAAATCAATAATTTATCACAGATTATTGGTTTACACCCCACAATCAATTGTTTAAACCAATAATGTGTGAGATATCATATGTTTAAACCACTAATATTTTATAACTCAGTTGAGAAAACAGCTAATTTTTCAAATATCAGTGGTTTAAATTAATAATTTCTCACACATTATTGGTTTACAAACCACAATCAATTGTTTAAACCAATAATGTGTGAGATATCATTGGTTTAAACCACTAATATTTTATAACTCAGTTGAGAAAACCTCTAAATTTTCAAATATCAATGTTTAAATCAATAATTTCTCACAGATTATTGGTTTACACCCCACAATCAATTGTTTAAACCAATCATGTGTAAGATATCATTGGTTTAAACCACTGATATTTTAGAACTCAGTTGAGAAAACCTATAATTTTTCAAATATGAATGGTTTTAATCAATAATTTCTCACACATTATTGGTTTACACCCCACAATCAATTGTTTAAACCAATAATGTGTGAGATATCATTGGTTTAAACCACTAATATTTTAGAACTAAGTTGAGAAAACCTCTAATTGTTCAAATATCAATTGTTTAAATCAATAATTTCTCACAGATTATTGGTTTACACCACACAATCAATTGTTTAAACCAATGATGTGTAAGATATCATTGGTTTAAACCACTGATATAATAGAACTCAGTTGAGAAAACCTCTAATTTTTCAAATATCAATGGTTTTAATCAATAATTTCTCACACATTATTGGTTTACACCCCACAATCAATTGTTTAAACCAATAATGTGTGAGATATCATTGTTTTAAACGCCTAATAATTTAGAACTCAGTTGAGAAAACCACTGCGCAATTCAACCAGTGAGGATTCATCTGAAGATTATGAAGTTATATGGGAATGGCCTAGCATTATGTGTAGATATATTTTTTGAGAAATTTTACTGTTTTATACCCTATAATGTACAACCTTCAATTTGTACCTAGAAAATGGTTGATTATATAACAGCTCCGGCGTTGGATTTGCGCGTAAGAAAATTTACTTACTCTCTATATTTCTCTCCATAAATGAAGTTTGCAACAGAGGTTTCATTTTAGATGCTACTTTCATGCCATTTACAAATGGGGTATCCTTGATCTTTATTACACTGGGGGCAATTATGAAGCCAAGTTTTGTTCTGCCTAAAATGGGTATCCTTGATCAACCACACTCACTGTCAAAAAGTATAAAACTATATAAATATAAAGCTCCAAAAATATCCAACCATCATATAGCAGCTGCAGAAATATAAAGCTAATACAGCCCAAAACATCCACAAAGAGACTCCGAATATAGAAAAGGAGTCGGACCCAAAAAATTGAGCCATTAGCAAATAACTGCATCCATCTACTGCTCTGGAGGAGGTCGTGGCGGATAAGAAGAGGAATTGCCCGGGTGCTGACTCGACGGACCACCGGAGAGGTACTGATAAAGGGTAGAGAACTGGACGTCAACTTGAGTGGAGAGCGACTGGAAACACGTAGACATCTCTGTGTCAACATGGGTAGTCCGCTCAAACTGCGTGGTCATAGATCGCTCAAGGGCCTCCTGCATGGCTGCGAAACCCTGAGACAAATCCGAAGAGGCATAGGGCGCCGCAGGGGCCTCAGTGTCCGGAGCGTCCTCGTCTTCTTCTTCATCAGGGTCTACGGCAACTTCTTCATCAGGGTCAACGGCAACAACTTCATTCGCAAGTGCCATGCGCCGGAAGGTCCGATCATCAAAAGGAGCGGTGGGAGTGTCGGTTGCCTCACTCTCCAGAGTGATACCGAAGTGGCGAAATATAAAGGTAAGGAGCATGCCATACGGCAGTGAGGCGCGGTGTCGAGAAAGAGTCTGGAACATGAAGTGAAAGATGATGTATGGTAGACAAAGCCGGCGACCCTCAAGGATGCAATATATGAGGTATGCCTCAAGGGGTCGGATGGCATCGGTCATGCCACCGCGTGGGGTGAAGTTGTTGAACATGAGGTTATGAAGCATTTTGGCCCCGGGTATGAGGTCAGAAGTTTGCACAAGCATGTTGGGCCGATAGTGCTTGGTAATTCGGCCAAACACAGTGTCGTGATCAAGATCTGGGAGGGAATGGATCCCATTGGTTGGCCAAAAGTTATGGTCAAAGCCGTTGGAACTAATTGCGAGAATCTCAGCAAGTTGATGAATATTGAGTTTGATGGGGGTGTTCTTGACACGAGATTCAATTCGGAAGTAAGAGGGAGTGATAGTGGGATTGGTATAGAAAAGACGAACTAACCGAGGGTAGACAAGCTCGTTGAGATGAAGAAATTGGGTCCACCCACCGGCATCAAATCGCGCTTGAAGGTCGAAATGGTGGAGAACGTCGGGCTCAATGAATCGGCCGGTGAGGATGCCCCGATTAGCCAGTTTTGGCCATGTCTTCTTCGCTTGGGCGGAGGAGAAGTATGAATCGGAAATAACCTCAGTTTCCGGAACCGGAGCTTTAGCCTTGGCTTTCTTTCTTGATGGTCCTTCATCGTCTCGCCCGCCGGAGGAACCGCCAAGGTTTGAATTTTTCGTTCTAGGCATGGTTGGAAAATTAGGGTTTGAAGAGAAGGAAAAAAAGAGAGAAAAAGAGGGATTTGAAGCCCTAAATGAAAGAATATGATGAAAGAAGGGGAGAGAAGGAAGAAAAACGGGTTGGATGTAGGATGGAGAGGAGAGATTGAGGAAAAGAAGAGGAAGGGACACCTAAAAGATGGAAAAATGAGAGAAAGAGGAAAGGGTTTCAAGAAAAATGATGTGGGTAAGGTTTAGGAGAGAAATGTAGGGTTTCGTAAGGAAGAAGAGGATCGAGGATGGAGGGAGGATGGATGGTGGATTTAGGGAAAAAAAAAGAAAAACAAAGGAGGTTTTTGAGATAGAGGAGAAAAAGGGAAAAAAAATGAGAAAAACCGAGTCCGTCCACTCATTATGCGCGCCTGGGCCGACTCTCGGAATTCCGTAAAAACATTCGGAATTCCGAGACCTTTTTTTTTGCCTAATTGGGTTACTGCGGAATTCCGAGTAAGAACTCAGAATTCCGACTGCGGAATTCCGACAAAATTCGCGGAATTCTGCAGTAACAATTTCGTTTGTTGGGGTTTCGTATATGGCTACTGCGGAATTCCGAAACTTTTCTCGGAATTCCGCAGTAGAGTTTCTACGATTTATTTAATTTTTTTTTGGGTTCAAAACTGATTATTGGCTAGAAATTTACTTTTATAAGTTCGACTGAAGTAATCAACTTTCGGCTTACATTGGATCTCAAAATCTAAAACAAATTTATAGACTACAAACCATCATCCATGTATTTGATAAGATCCACATATAGAACAACAAAGATGTTTTCGTGTTGGAATGTGTACCACTTACATATCCGTGTAAAGCCTATCTTATTTACAACAACATTTTCTGGTGGTTGGTACAAAAAGACAAACCAAATACAATGTTGATATGAAAAACGATTTTTAGCATCTTCCCAGCCTTTACCCACATATAAACATTACAAGGATATTGTTTCTTACAAGCCTACATTTGAAATGGAATTCAACCTCGCCAAGCCTGCCTGTTCATCAACTCCTACAAGTTCAGAACCGTGCCACACCGCCCTTCTAAGAAATCCTCCAACAATTGTCCTCTCATCAGCTCTATATCTGCCTGACTGAACTCTGGCGGAACGTCACGTGCCAGGCAGTCCATCTCCTTAAGCACAAACAGCCCGCAATCATTACTGCAAAACAACAACACATCATCGACCACGCTCTTCCACAATTAATTTAAACTTCCAAACTGATTTTAAGTGAAATTTATTACCTGTTGAGTTGTAAGGGCCTATTCTCGACTTCCACCACACTAAACTTGCTTACATCGAAGTCCCACATACTTATGTATAGCCGTTCAAGGTATCGTATCTATAAAACAATCCATACAAGCTAAAGATTTTATATACATTGAAATATAACCAAGGAAAGTGGGACCCGAACTCTCCAATGGTACAACATCTCTATAGTAGATCTGCTCTCGCAAGGAGTTGAAGATGTAGAACTTCTCGTCCACCATATCGAGGACCAGGCGAATCCAATGCTGAGGGACATGCAGCGGGAATAAGACTCTTTTTAGGGTATCCGGCGGGTACTCGTTTAATCGTTTCACAAACTTCATAAGACTATCGGAGCCAGTGTAGTCTTTGCTAGTTAGACAATCCTAAAAAAATAATACAAGAGAAGTTAATGGAGTGAGCAAAATAAATTCGAACCTTGTGAACAACCACCTATAAAAAATAACTTCTGATTGGGAATGAAAACTATCTATTCTTACATAGAGGAAGGTAGTAATGGCCACACAGGCTCTTTCTCCAGGCTTTCTTTTATTTTCGTCCCGAACGTTTAGATATTCGGCGTATACATTCATAATCTACGTAAAATAACATATAGAGATTTGAGACAAATATCGATGGTGAAAGAATTCAGCTCTAGAATAAATAACCAAATTATTTACCGGAGAACTTAACCACTCAATGGGGTTGTTAAGGATAAGCAAGTCCTCGGCACACAGGAACTTGCCTTTGACCTGTATAACTCGTTCGCTGCAAAACACCTGATAGTTTAGGATTTACAAAGGCTAGATAACTATATTGGAAAAGGGCTTCAATCCAATTTACCTTGGGGAAGCGCAAGAACCTTAGGGAGCAACCGATGGCATTGCGGGTCTGCCACCAGCAATGCTTTATCATTGACCTTCTTAGTCCCGAAAGCCGTATACGGTGAACTAGTGTATTGAGAGGGTTTACTTTTCCTCAAACGCAGCTTCACTCCTCTCTCAATACTCCAAATCACTTTTGCCACAGGTTTTAGTGGACTGTCGGGGATGGAAATCACATTCCGTTTTATTTCCTCCTCCAAGGAATCCTGGCTCGGAATGACTACCACCCCTCCGTCATCCCCTCCCATCATCTCCCCCTTTCCTTCATCCTGCGATTCGGCCTCCATTCCACCCGAGGCAATGATCCTCTTAAGCTCGGCTATTTCATTTTCATGTCATACTGACCTCCTTTCAAGTTCTCTAACCCTCTCCACTAACAAATCAAAATCAGCCTTGCTTATAGACACATGGTCTTCCTTCACTTCCCTATCAACATCTCTTTTTCTCCCTGTCCTCCCCTTAAAAGGTATGCTCCTCTGAAAAGTGGAAATGGAAAATTAGTAACATATCACTCAGAGAATGTACTATATAGTAATTGAATATAGACTTAAAATTCAGTACCTTAAGTAACATATCACTCAGAGACGCTATCGTTTCTTTCTCTAAAATCCGAATGTCTTGGAGGCATTCCTCAACTGTTGGGGCGGTCGCAGAAGCTTCTTTCTTATAAATGTATCAACAATAGAGAAAATTTAGATAACTTGAATATAACGACCCTATGCAAGAAAGAGAGTGATTTTTGTTACCTCTCCCATCACAGTATCAGCCTCATATGCCGTGAAAGATAGCAGGCCCTCTTCTCGAGGAAGAGGTAGTAGGCACCTCACAACCTGAAATCGAATAGTTAATCTCGGTTAGAAAAAGTGAGTACTAAGGGAGTACAGAAGCTCTAGGTCTAACCTGGGTCTTCTTTAGCCTCCCATCACGGATCTGTCTGATAAGGGCTGCATGGTCACTCCTCCGTGTATCGATCCCTGTGATCCACTTTAATAGGCGTGGATGTGCATCTGGAGCTGAAGGTGCCCACAAGGTAGTATGCTCAAAGAGCCACACCTGGAATGAAGACAGACAGTCAGCCTTTAAAGAACAAAAAACCAAACTTACAAAAGAGTAATCATGTATATAATATATGTACTCTTCACCTGTAGCATAATAGCGCATCCGGTGATATATCCTGTCTTTCTGTTTTTCGAATATGAATCCAATGACTCTACCAGGAAGTCGTAGACAGGGTATGTCCAAGCAATTCTTCCCACGGTCTCTGCTCCTAAGTAGGGGAAGAGGCAGGATTTCGTCCTGTGATCCACAGGGTCAGCTCGGGCAAAAAGCACACAGCAGCACAGAAGCAGCAACACATGTCTCACTGTTGCGTGGACCGATGCAATCTCATCCGATCTGGACTCCGCCCTTATAACATCTGTAATCTCACCAAATCTCACATCCTCTGTCGAATCCCAGTCTATTCGTATTCTATCTCCTACAAGGCTTAGGCTTAATGCCAATGCTAAATCTCTTACCTCAAAGGGGAGTAATATACCACCTATTTGAAATGCCCTAGACTTGGGTATCCAAGATCGCACAAGGACGGTCAAAATTGCCTTGTGCAATTTCAGACCTTCCAAATTAAGCAAGGCTCCAAATGGGCCGCGCTCTAGCATATCGGTATGTGCTTTCCTCAACTCAAGGGACCTGAAGAATTCGGCAAACTTAGAGGGGCAGCATCTCGACGTAGCATAAGACGCCTGCAAAACAAACCATTATTAGATATATATATATATAACATTTTAAAAAATACAAGGCTTAAAAGAATAACGGAGGCATTACCATGGTTTGATGAGATGATCACTAGGGGAAAAGATGGAATCAAATCCACTAAATCAGATTTCGACCTGTTCAAACATAATGTGATGAAAAAAAGTTAACAACTGATTTAAACCAACTAATTTCTCAAATATTTCGGGTTTAAAATAATGATTTCCGATCAATTATTGGTTTAAACTATTGATTTTTCAAGAATTAGGGGTTTAAACAAATGCTATATATCAAATATTGGTTTAAACAATTGTTTTTCAAATATTAGGAGCTGATTTCAAAAATATAAAGGGTTTAAACGAATGATTTGTCGAAAAATATTGATTTAAACCATTTATTATTCAAGATTTAGGGGTTTAAACCAATGATTGCTCAGAAATTAGGGGTTTAAACCAATGCTTTATATCAAATATTGGTTTAAACCATTATTGTTCAAAACTTAAGGGCTGATTTCTGAAATAGAAGGGGTTTAAACAAATGATTTGTCAAAAATTATTGATTTAAACCATTTATTATTCAAGATTTAGGGGTTTAAACCAATGATTGCTCAGAAATTAGGGGTTTAAACCAATGCTTTATATCAAATATTAGTTTAAACCATTATTGTTCAAAACTTAGGGGTTGATTTCCGAAATATAAAGGGGTCTAAACAAATGATTTGTCAACCATTATTGATTTAAACCATTTATTATTCAAGATTTAGGGGTTTAAACAAATGATTGCTCAGAAATTAGGGGTTTAAACCAATGCTTTATATCAAATATTGGTTTAAACCATTATTGTTCAAAACTTAGGGGCTGATTTCCGAAATAGAAGGGGTCTAAACAAATGATTTGTCAAACATTATTGATTTAAACCATTTATTATTCAAGATTTAGGGGTTTAAACCAATGATTGCTCATAAATTAGAGGTTTAAACCAATGCTTTATATCAAATATTGGTTTAAACCATTATTGTTCAAAACTTAGGGGCTGATTTCTGAAATAGAAGGGGTCTAAACAAATGATTTGTCAAACATTATTGATTTAAACCATTTATTATTCAAGATTTAGGGATTTAAACCAATGATTGCTCAGAAATTAGGGGTTTAAACCAATGCTTTATATCAAATATTGGTTTAAACGATTATTGTTCAAAACTTAGGGGCTGATTTCCGAAATAGAAGGGGTCTAAACAAATGATTTGTCAAAAATTATTGATTTAAACCATTTATTATTCAAGATTTAGGGGTTTAAACCAATGATTGCTCAGAAATTAGGGGTTTAAACTATTGATTTTTCAAGAATTAGGGGTTTAAACCAATGCTTTATATCAAATATTGGTTTAAACAATTATTTTTGAAAACTTAGGGGCTGATTTCCGAAATAGAAGGGCTTTAAACAAATGATTTGTCAAAAATTATTGATTTAAACCATTTATTATTCAAGATTTAGGGGTGTAAACTAATAAGGTGGGAGAAATTATTGGTTTAAACCATATATTGTCAAAATATTAACGGTTTTCTCAACTAATTTTCGAAAAAATAGAGGTTTTAACCAATGATTTACAAGAAATATTGGTTTAAACCATCATTTTTCAAAACTTAACAGCTGTTTTCCGAAATACAAGGGATAAAACCTGTTTTCCGAAATAGAAGGAATTCAAGCGAATGACTTTTCAACATTATTGGTTTAAACCATTTATTATTCAACATTTAAGGGTTTAAACCAATAATGTGTGACAATTATTGGTTTAAACCATATAGTTCTGAAAAATTAGGGGTTCTGTAAACTGAATAGGGGTTTTAACAAAATATTTCTATCAAATTTTGGTTGAAACCATTATATTTCAAAACTTAGGGGATTTTCAAAATATGGGTTCAAACAATTACGGGTTTAAACCAGACTTTAGGGCTATAAACCATACATTTCTAACAAATTAATGGTTCAAACAAAACTTTAGGTCTTTAAACCATATATTTGTTAACAAAATAGGGTTTTAAACCAAACTTTAGGTTTTTAAACCATAGATTTCTATAAAAAATAGGGTTTTAAACCAAACTTTAGGGCTTTAAACCATAGATTTATAAAAAATAGGGATTTTGAGAGAGAGAGTACTGATTTTCCTAAAACCCCTAAAATGATTTTCTCAAAACCCCTAATTTTTTGTTTCTAAACTGATTTTCTCAAAACCCTAACTTAATATCTCAAAAACTAACTGAGAGGGAGAGACTACCAACCTGGGAGAGGAGGTTCGCTCAGAATCAGAGGCTACCGGAGAGAGAGGATGCCGTCGAGAGAGAGGGTGCCGTCCACAGAGAGGGTGCCGTTGAGAAAGAGGGCCGGAGAGAGGGAGAGAGAGGGGGTTCCGTCGACAGAGAGAGTACCGTAGAGAGAGAGAAACGGCGTCGAGAGAGTGCCGGAGAGACAACACCGACGGCCGGTGAGAGAGAGAGAGAGAGAGAGAGAGAGAGAGAGGTGAAAATAAAAAAAGTAAAGTTTATGAGGGTAAAATAAACGATTTTTACCTGAGGGTAGATTTGTCTTAAAAATCTCAAACCATTCACTATCACTCTACATTGGTCATTTACAACTCTCCCCCCTTGACACATCATTATCATATCAAAGCCCTTTTTCTTGGTCATTTCCTCTTTTAAAAACGATGTGAAATGTAAATAGGGTTGAAACTCTCATATGTGACTTAACCGCCTTAACCGGTTCAAAAGAAAACTTAAAATCCAGTGAGCCTATTGTTTTTAGGGATTTGCTAGGGTCCATCGCAAAAGGCATTCTGCATATGGTCTGCTGCATGTCATACCAGCCACCTCTTAAATGAAGACAAAAGTTGCTGAAAGTGAACCTGTGTGGCTGCTCTGAAATGCAATAAACGATCCGCGAAATGAATTTTGTGATGGACGCTAGCAATTCCATTGTTTCTAATATTTGTACAGATTTTTTTTGTTTGCACCGACAATTTTCAGAATCCAAAATAAACCCAGCTTCAAATGTTAAATTCCATCCCTGTCCCCATTAACGAAACCGTGCCCATCAAGCAATAGCGTGTCGATCCTCTCTCTGCAAATCTCTCGCACCCGTAAACCTCAACAGACAAATGAAAAAGAAAAGCCCATTTCATTCCCCTCACTCTCCTCGTCCATTTTTTCGAAACCCTAAAATCACGTTCGTATTGCAAACCTTTTTCTCTGGTAACACTCCCTCACAAACAGATCTTGTTTATGAAACCCAAATCTCCCCTGCTCCAAATCGCAAAACCTAAATCCCACCCTACATCTCCTCTCTATCTCTCACATTTATGTTGTTTTTCTTCGATGCTTTTCCTGAGGTGAGTATTCTGTTATTTTCCAAATTTTCTCCGGTAACACTCCCTCACAATCAGATCTTCTTTATAAAACCCAAATATCCCCTACTCCAAATCACAAAACCTAAATCCCACCCTGCATCTCCTCTCTATCTCTCACGTATAAGTTATTTTTCTTTGATGCTTTTCCTGAGGTGAGTATTCTGTTTTTTTTTTTTGAAATGGGAGTTGAGTATTCTGTTATTTTCCAATTTTTCTTCAACTCTTTAGTAATTTTAAAACTACTGTTATTTCGGGAAAGTTTAATCAGTAGCATTTGATACATTAGTGATGTTTTTGCTTCAGGTGAAAGACGGAAATCTGTTTTGTTTTGGTATTGAAATCTGCATCTGTTCTATTAATGCCCCGAGAGTGGACGAGGGTTTGAGGAAAGGAGTAGAGACCCAAACCCTTTCATCTCCCTCTCTCACCGTTAAATCAGAGGGTTTGGAGAAAGGGGTAGAGACACCTCTGCTCTCACTGTCAAACCCTTTAATTTCTCTCTCTCATAGCTTGCCAAGGAAACAGAGATGGACGAGATCCTGTTGCCTAATCTTCCCAACATAATTCCAATACAAAATTAAAGGGTAGTTTAGTAAACCAGGTCTATTTTATCTTCCCTGGTATTAGACTCTCTGCATCCATTATCTCTCTCTTTCTCTCTACAAAAACCCTTGCATGAATAGAACCAAAGAAACGAGTCTTCTTTCTAGGGTTTTTTTTTCTGATTATCTTTTCTTTTCACTGCCATAAATGGAAAATCCTGCCCTAATTTCCTCAAAATTTATCCTCGGCTGTTCTCTGAATCTCACTAGAATTCCAAACGGACGCTCTCTTGCTCTTCTAGAGAGAAGATTTGGAGGAAGAAAAAGCAGAAACTGTCTCACCGCTTGGTCACGAAAACTGAACGGATTGGCACTGCATCTGTTCGTTCTTTTGTGGTTATTTTTCATTTTGGGTGGGATTTTAGGGTTTTCAAAGTCCTTTCTCTTTGTTGTTGTGGGGTTTTAGTTTGTTTTTATCGAGCTGCTTCTTGCATATTTTTAATTTGTTCGGGATAAGTTTGTTGTAGTTCCACCTTTAGCTTTCTCGGACTTTGTAATCGAAATTCGTGGTGTTCTTACTCCCTTATGTTTTAGATATAGTGTTTCTTGTAATGTCTTGTTGCTTTGGAATTTAGTAGTTTTAGGTCTTTACTGCTTTTGAGCATTCTTTCATCTTGTTTGCATTCGGCATTCGGCCTGGCTGCTTCTTGCATTCCGTTAATTGGCACTGGATTGGTTCTCTATAATTTTAATTTTTATGTTCGTGGATGAGGAGGGGGTCACTAATTTTCTATTGAGGATGCATTGTCATCTTACTCTCTTATGTTTTTGGTTCTAGGATTTTTTTGTTTTGGGTTTTCTCAAATAATTTAATATTTTAGTATTTTTTGGGTTGAATTGAAAGCTTGCTTTCTTATTGATTGTTGTTCAATTCGTATGCTGTATTTTTATTTTGGATATCTAGTGGATTTCATGATATTTTTCCTTTCCACTGACGTTTGGCAATTCCTGACAAAGAAAAGGTATTAAGGTTTTGAACGAGAAACCTGTTCTCCAAGTTAAACTTAGCTTATAATCATATTCTACCATAGATAAAGTATTTTTTTAAAGAGAAGCCTGAAAATTACAAACTGTGGTACCTAGGTTTGTGTATGGAAATGTCATAAAGTGTCTCTAATCGGTAGCATTGTCCAAAGAGCCATGATTTTTATTAATGCATGCAGATCATATACAATTGATATATTCTCTTTAATTCCTTTTTATGTATGGTATATTTTCACTTTAACTCATACGTGTAATTTTATGGAAATATTATCCAAACATGTTATCATTGCATTCAATCTCAGCACTTCAGTCTTTCAATTTCATTTTTTCTTACATATTTTTTTCTTTAATGATTTTAATTCTTTAGGAAATCTTCAGTTTTTCTGATTTTAAGTGGTTTCTACAATTGTTTTTTGATCTTTTGTTTGTTATTTTCTTTTCTATTCTTTTAATCTGATTGATTGATCGTAACCTTCTAAAAAATAATCTTTTGTCTGTTCACACACACAAATTGATCTTTTGTGCCCAGGAACCATCCAAGTTGGCCCCCATAAATGACCGATTCTGCATAATCAGGTCACATGTGGGTAGGAGCTATGCTCCCCTGGCTCTAAGAGACCAATTCCCTAATAACTAACCTTATATTTATTTTGAATTCGATATATTATTTAATATTCTGAAAGAAGTTTGAATTTTCCAAGCTTGACTTGAGTTTGTTGTCCCGGTATAAATATCTGATTCCATTTGTTGAAAAGTACAAAATTTGCAGATTGATTCCAATCCTTTTTAATCGAATGTGGGATTGCAATCCCTACATATAATGAAGGGGCAGCAAATTTTAAGAAGACTCCTATGTATCAGGAATCAATCCAATCCCGAGAGTTCCTCTGGGAGTCACACATCTTATTCTAATGTTTTTTAGGCCAACCCTATTGAGTAGGCACCCAATTTTGAATTATCCCCTCATCGGCTTCAGATTTTAATGATAATAGCTCTGTTTGGTTGCCCAAATAGAGAAGAATAGGGCGGGATTCGTGGAATTTGAATTGCTGAAGGTTGTTTGGTTGCGCTAAATGCATTTTACGAGACTTTGACAATTAGCGTTGTCGGGACCGGTCGTTTGACGTAGTACCCTCTAAATCTTCCCAACAAATTTCTCCAAATCGAAGAAATTTTGAGAGAAGATCTTCGAAGGATCGAATCCTCCTTCGTTCTGAGAAGACGTAAATATGCTAAAAGATCTGCGGGTCATATCTTCTCTCGTATTTATCACAAGTGGTGAAGACTCTTCTCTCTCTTCTTCGTTTTTATATTCCCTGTTATATGGCAAGAAGCCCTGAACTTGTGGAATCTGCGAGCTCATTGTCCGACCCTCCCCAAACCCAAAAATGACGTGGAAGAGGAAGCGAATCGAGGTAAAATCCCTCTCTTTCCCTCTCACTATCATACATTCGAAGAGGGTTTCTTTGATCTGGGTTTGTTTTTTTTCTTTTCTAAAGTTCTGCTATTCTCCTGGTAATCTTCTTGCAACCAAATGAGACAAGGTTTTCTCCCACCAATCTCCCAGACATCTTGCAAGGCAACCAAACAACGTTTCTTACATCCACCATTAATCCCCCGGTTGACTGATCTGCCACTGATCTCCCCTTTGACTTCTCCTCCTCCTAATCTCCCAGCCAACTTCAAGCAACAGAGTACTAGGGACCACGCGATGTTGGGTTTGTGTATGATGTGGATTCCAGCTCAAGGTATTCTCCATCTGCTGAAGTAATCATACTGTTTATATGTTGTATTTTCCTTTTCTCTCTTTTTTATGAGATTCTAATTTACCATCCAATTAGTTCATAGCAAGTAGATTCTTCATAAATATCATAATTTCATTCTGAATTGATTCTGTTCTTACCACCAGATGAAATCATTCATTTGGCATCTTCATTTGAATAGTACGAACTCATGAAAATCCATTTCAACTGTTTCATCTTTCTTCTTGCTCTGGATTCATTGGCGATTTTCAATGGTCCTCCGCTTGATTTGTATTCACATTATATGATGCAATGAATTGCATAACAAAGCTGATTTTAAGTGTACGTAAACAGGAAATGAAATTTCAGAAAATTTAATTTAGAACAAGAAAACTTAGCTCTATGATGGAGACTTGGTTCGGATATTTGCAAATAAGAGAAGGTTCAGACAAATTAAAATTTCTGAAGTAGCTGGCAGTTAAAAGCAACTGTTTCATCTTTCTTCTTGCTCTGGATTTATTGGATTTTTTCAGTGGTCCTCCGCTTGATTTGTATGCACATTATATGATGCAAGGAATTGCAGAACAAAGCTGATTTTAAGTGTATGTAAACAGAAAATAAAATTTGAGAAAATTTTATTTAAAACAAGAAAACTTACTTTAAAGTAGGTATATATGATGGAGACTTGGTTCAGATATTTGCAAATAATAGAAGGTTCAAACAAATGAAAATTTTTGAAGTAGTTGGCAGTTAAAAGCAAAAACAATTTAGTTAATTAGTTTAGTGAAAGCAACATGCAAGATAAATGACATCTCTACTTTTAAGCCCTGTTTGTTTTAGATTATGAGAACCGATTGTGAGTCCCATAGTTATTGGACTCAAAATTAAAAATAGTGTGTTTATGAATTGTTTTAGAAAACGGTACTCTTTTATTGATCAATTAAGGTGCACACATAGCTATGTTTAACTAAGATTTCAAGCAAACAAAGTGGTGTTGATTCTTAAAAAAAGGGCACCTTATTTGATGAATAAAAGAGTACCGTTTTCTAAAACAATTCATAAACACAGGATTTTTGGTGTTGATTCTTAAACCAGATGAAAGTATTTTCTGTTGGAAATCTGTATGTAATGAGAGTATTTGATTTTAAAGAAACTTAGGCATCAATAGAGGGTTAGAATTTTAGAAAGTATATATAATCATGATTGCTATAGGTATGTTGCCTGTGAATGTTCCAAATGACCAAAGAGAATCGAAGGGAAAGAAAATCAAAAGATAAATGGTGTAGCCGGAAGCGCGAAGTACGAGTTGAGGATTGAACGCCGTCAACCACTGATCAAATAAACCTTTGAATCCACGAAGAACGAGGTAAACAACTTTCTCTACCAAGAAAGAAGAAAATTTCTTTATTTCATAAAACAAAACATGAATAGTGCAACAACCCTTGCACATAGGCTTTTATAAAAACACTAACTTCTTCTCCAAGTAAATCTCTACTTTTTAAAATTATTTGAAGCCAATTCCTAATGAAACTCAACTTCTATTCCTAATTGAACTAAATTTCTAAATCTACATGGACTCAAATTGTAAGAAAAGGCAACAAGCCATATTTGTCTAAAACTACCTAATAGCTAGAAGGAAATAAATAAATAAAATAAAGAAACTCTATTTATACCCACTTCATGTACGTATTGGATTCTTGGGACACTTTCTAATTTTTAACTTTGCAGGCAAAAGTAGTGGCCACGTCATTCCCCTCCACTTGAAGAGAACTTGACCTCGAGTTCATTGGTGATGTCGTTATAGAATCTCCCACTTCAAAGACCTTACTAAATTGACGCTTGGCCATTTCGGCATTGTACTTAGGTTGGGACTTAACTAGCTTCTTTTTCTTTTTGACACATTTGGATATCCGCTCCTCCTCCTCCTCCTTTGATTTGATAAGGGGTCCATTTAGTGTGAAACATAATTGCCGCTTCACTTGAAAGGGTTCGGGGTTCTTCTCTACTTTTGACGGACACATAACTTGATGCATCGCTAAGTATTGCTCGGAAGCACAAATGGTAGGAATGCGGTCTTCTTCCGTATTTTGCTCCTCTTTACGCTCCTCTATATTACACTGCTTATGATCATCATCTTCAAGCTCGTCACCAACGGCTAGATGGGTAGTGCGTCGACCACCTTGAGGACACCAATCGGATTTGTGACCCAATTGGTTGCACTTGTAGCACATGATCCATTGCTTGAACTGTGACTCGTATGAATCATGACATGGGACTTTGGTCATTGCCAAAGTAGAAAGAACATCTCCGTATCCTCTTCCTTGCATCGGAAATACTTCTGCCGGTTTGCTTGTCTCAATAGGAAGATCCAAAGTCATCTTCTCTTTCGTCGTCTGCAGTATCTCTATCACGGCTTGACTTATGTAAAAAGCCATATGATCATAATCAATGGGTAGAAACCTCTCACAAAGGACTTTACACATCCGTGCCCATGTCCGGATTGGTCGCTTCTCCGTCCTTGTACGTGAGAGTTGTAGTTGCTCCCACCATGCCGAAGCACCTCCCTTAAGTTTGATGGCCACGACTTTTGTCTTTTTCTCCTCGAAAACTTCCATGTAGTTGAAAATTCTCTCGACATCCGCAAGCCAATCAAGAAAATCGTCTATGTGGAGTTGGCCATTAAAATCAGGCAAATCAACCTTAATACAAAAATCGTGTTTACGAACTTCGGATTGCGGAGCGCAGTCATGAGTATACCTCAGATGGATGATATCTTTGAATTCCTCCTTGCTAGAATAATAATTGTTAGGAAAATATTTAAATCTAGGGCCGGGGCGTGGAACTTGACGTAGATCTTGAGCGTGCCGTCGCCTATCACCGTCATCGATTTGGGGTAGCTCGTGCTCAATATGATATAACCGTGCCTATTGCTTCGCTATGTGATTAACGGTAGCCTGGAGAGTGTTAAACATCTCCATCGTCACGGTTTTTTTATTTTCCCGTATTCTGTGGGAAGCCATGTATCGAACGTAGCAGGGCTCTGATACCACCTGGCGTAGCCGGAAGCACAAAGAACGAGTCGAGGATTGAACTCTATCAACCACCGATCAAATAAACTTTAGAATCCACGAAGGGTGCTCGTTGAATCCACGAAGAGCTATTCTTCGAATCCACGAAGAACGAGGTAAACAACTTTCTCTACCAAAAAAGAAGAAAATTTCTTTATTTCATAAAACAAAACATAAATTGTGCAACAACCCTTGCACATAGGCTTTTATAAAAACACTAACTTCTTCTCCAAGTAAACCTCTACTTTCTAAAATTATTTGAAGCCAATTCCTAATTAGACTCATTTTCTATTCCTAATTGAACTAAATTTCTAAATCTGCATGGACTCAAATTACAAGAAAAGGCAACAAGCCATATTCGTCTAAAACTACCTAATAGCTAGAAGGAAATAAATAAATTAAATAAAGAACCTCTATCTATACCCACTTCATGTATGTATTAGATTCTTGGGACACTTTCTAATTTTTAACTTTCGGGCAATAGTAGTGGCCACGTCAATAAATGAGGAAAGGTTTGATAATCAAGGTTAATTTTCTTAAGTAGATTAAGCATGAGTGAAAAAATTTATTCAAGTGACTTATGTGGGTGCTTTGAAAAGAAAAATATGATAGTTCTTTTTGCCAATTCAATATCTTTTATTCTTCAACTCGAGCAGAATTTCATCGAGCTGTTATTAGATCAAAGCTAAATGATGGATCCGAGAATCCAGGGTAAGAGTTGAGAACTTTATGGCATGAAACCTTCTCTTAGTTTCTGTCCAGTAATCTGGATACACAATCAAACCTATGATTAGCGGCTCCATTCATTTCGATGTGGGTAAATATGTTAGAAGGGGCTGTCATGCTTTGCATAAATAGGGCATGATGACCTACATGTTTGTGCTTCTCTTTGGAATGGAATGAACAAGAGAAGAAGATGAGAAGATCATACCGAGTGCTATCGGCGGGTGGTACTTGCTGCGAAGTTTGCATCCGGGGTTATGTATCAATGGGCTTGGTTGCCTTAGGCCTTCTCTCCCCAACCTTCTCATCTCTTATTAGGATATGAGGTGTGAGTTTTTTTTTTTTTTTTGAAAGGGTATGGGAATGCTTTGTTTGGCAACAACGTGCATGGTCTGGTTTTTGGGTTTTGAAATGGGTTGAGGGTCATTTGGTAGAGTTCTGAGAGTCAGTTTGGTGTTCTTGCTTTTTTCTAGATGAAAACCACACCAAGATACCCACTCCATAGTTATTGGATTCAAATTAAAAATAGTGTGTTTATGAATTGTTTTGGAAAACAGTACTCTTTTATTGATAAAAAAACCACACCATAGTTATTGGATTCAAAATTAAAAATAGTGTGTTTCTGAATTGTTTTGGAAAACGGTACTCTTTTATTGATCAAATTAGGTGCACACCAAGCTTTGTTTAACTAAGATTTCAAGCAAACAAAGTGGTGTTGATTCTTAAAGACCAGGTGAAAGTATTTTCTGTGGGAAATCTGTATGTAATTAGGGTATTTGATTTTAAAGAAACTTAGACATCAATAGAGGGTTAGAATTTCAGAAAGTATATAATCATGGTTGCTATATAATCAATTCACCCCCCCCTCTTGGGTTGCCGTTTGGGATTTCACTTACCTTTATGCATATTTATTGTGGCTGATTTTACCGAGGATTTGCAGATATCTGTATTATGTAGCTTTTAAATCAATACATGGGATTTGGGATTTTAAGTAGGCATTTCAAGTTTGTTTTGAATATTTGCACAATATAATAAGCATGGTTTTAAATTTTGGCCGAAATCCGAAATTTCGGTTGAGTCCGAAATCGAAACGTACCGAAACTAAAACTTCCGAAATGTACAAAATTCGGCTAAAATTTCAAAAAAATAATTTTTTTTATTGTTTTACAGTATTTTGGCCCAAAATTTCAGCCTATTGTTTTAAATTTTTTATTTTCTTAATTCCTATAATGATACTTCATGAATTGATGTCTGGATAAACTATGTGATTCTTCCTTTTGACTATTTTTTCTTCACATTCTCTTTCATTTCTCTTGAACAGGATCAAATGGTAATTGTGAAGGACTGAGGCGATGAGGAATTGTTCGTAAAATCGGATCCCACCAATTGGTTTTGTGATTTCTGTCTGCCTTTTTTTTTGTTGATTTAGTTTCTTTCTTCTTCTTTCTCTCAGCAGCAGCGGGTTTTTGGCCATACTTGAACAGTACTAGGAAGCATGTTGCTGATACCAATTTTCGTACTTCCCTTTTGTCTTTACAGGGTTTGGTCCAAATACACTTAAAGTTGGCCCTTTCAACAGCGTTTCCTCTCATCCTTCACTTCTCCATGAAGGGTCTTTAATAATGGATTTTGCCTTATTTATTCCCAAGGTAAAGTTTTAATTTTATTATCTCTTTGGCAAGATTTGTAGCCTTATATGCCTTTGGTGCGTTTGTTGATTCAGATGTTAGGTTTATTATATTTATTCATTTTCTAAGTGAAAGAGATTTATCCATAGTTCTCTCTCTCTCTCTCTCTGTTTTGTATGGCGTCAACCATCAAATATTTAAGACACCCAACAACCATATGCTGATTTTCCACATTTTCTCAGCTATGTCATTCATATAGTCATATTTGTTATATTTATTCATGTCATTCACACAGAGTCGTTGGAAGAAAGTCCCCCTTCTTTTCACCTCCCTTGCCTTTTATCAAAATATTCATGATGGTTTGGAATGATTTTAGAGCAATGCCTGCTTGATATTTTATTTTTTTTCAATTTTTTGGGTTACCATTATCTACCTGCAAAATATTCATGATGCTTTAAAATCAATTTTTTTCATTTTTGGGGTTACCATAATCTACCTCTATCTTAGCAGCTATCAAAGGCCTGTTTTTGCATACTTCTTTGTTTTGTTTCATCAGTGTTTCAAAAAATGCATGTTATAGGGTTCAGCACGTTGGCATTAGTCGAGGTTTCAATATAATCTTTGTCTGCATTCTGTTTTCTGTTACCATAATCTACCTCTATCTTAGCAGCTATCAAAGGCCAGTTTTTTATACTACTTTGTTTCTGTTAACTTACCAACTTCTCCAAAAGCTAAGCTTTTGGAGAAAGGCGTTATTTATCTTTTATACTTTAACACTCCCCCATCACGTGTGGCCCACTTGGCAAACACGTGGCACATGTGGTCCCACTTTGGGCCGACCATCGCATGTGGATTTTTGCTATCTGAGAGGTTTGAACTCGAGACCTTTGGCTCTGATACCATGTTAACTTACCAATTTCCCCAAAAGGTTAAGCTTTTGGAGAGGCGTTATTTATCTTTTATACTTTAACAGTTTCGCTCCATCAGTCTTTCAAAAAATGCATGTTATAGGGTTCAACACGTTGGCATTAGTCGAGGTTTCAATATAATCTTTGTGTGCATTCCGTGTTCACATTTTATTTTATCAACTTCAAATTGGTTTTGCTTCAAGATTTTTCATTTGATTTTTTTTTTTGCGACGGTGGTGCTTTTAGTGAGAAGGTCATGATGAGAGGTTGTATTAGTTTTTTTTTTCTACTTAAAGAATGTTGTTTTGACGGTTTTATCTATTTTGATTATGATCTTACCATTGTTCTATGGCCTATTGGAATTGCACACAATATTTGTATATAAAAGTTTCTAATGAAAAAAATTAATCTTCGTATTGTTGTTAGGGGTGAGTATTCGGTTTAAACTGAACCAAATTAACCGAATTGAGCAAACTGAAATTTTTTCAGTTACTTAAATTTCCATACCGAAACCGAACCGATTTGGTGATGAACCGAATCGAATTGAACCGATTTGGTGATTTCGGTTGTTCGGTTTTTTCGGTTCAAACCGAATAGTGAGTTCTACCCGGGAGTCCAAACTTTTCAAAAAAAAAGAGAGGGCATGAATTAATGGCATGCAACTGTCTTGGACAAAAATTGTGGTGAGAATAAATTAATGGGGTTGTAATGATGGGAATAAGTAAGGGTACTTCTGACAAGTAAAGAGAGTGATGTGATATGAGAGAGGGTAAAAAAATCAAATAAAGAGTGATTGATGATAAAGTAACTTGTAGCCCTTTTTGTCTTTCACCTTCTGACATATGTCATCGAGAAGCCTCTCTATTGCTTCTCTTGCTGAAATTTGTTAAAACAATAAAAAAACCTTGAAGGAGACAACAACAATCCTCCCCATTCGGTTTTTCGGTCCTAACCGAATTATTTTAACAAAAACCGACACCGAAACCGAAAACCGAAATTTATTTCAAATAGAAACCGAAACCGAACCGAAATACCATTTAACCGAACTGAAATAACCGACTGAATTCGGCTCGGTCGGTTATTTTGGTTTTCACCGATTAATGCACACCCCTAATTTTTGTATTTTACTTAGTAATGTTTGAACCAATAGGGTCACTGTTGGATGGAACGCAATTTGAAAATTTAATCATGGTATTTTTGTAGTTTACTTAATCGTTTATTGGAAAATTTAGAATAGATGACTATCTTTGAATTTAAATGGAAAGACGAGTTCATTTGAAACTTCTTGACTTTGGTTTGTTGTAGACTCCCTTCCAACCATCAAACATGGTATTTTGTAGTCTACTTAATTGTGAACTAGAAGATTTAGAAAAGTTGAGTTTCTTTGAATATAAGTTGTTGACGTTGGGATTTTGTACACACCCTTCCAACCATCAAACGTTGGTGTATTAGTGTATATTTATGACAAAAGCTAATATGTAGAAATAAATTGGTGTATAGATTTTTTTGAATGGTATAGATTGGTGAATTTTTATGATTTCACTTCTTTAATTTTACCCTTTCAATCATTTTTATTACATACCCTTAGATGGATGTGTGGCCACACAAGGCTAGATAGAATTAAAAATGAAGACATTCGTAAAAAGGTTGGGGTGGCTCCAATTGAGGAGAAGATGACAGAGCACCGCTTAAGATGGTTTGGACATATCCAACGCAGGCCTTTTTATGCTCCGGTAAGAAAACGCGACTCGTGCCAAATTGGAGTAAAAAGAGGTAGGGGGCAGACCGAAAATAACTTGGGTAGAAACAGGAGGAAAGACTTGATAGCTAGGAACATAACAGAGAACATGACCTTGGAAATGATCGAATGGAAGAAAATGATCCACGTAGAGGAACGCAAATAGAACTAGGATTGGAGCCGGGTAGATTCCTTTTACCTTCTTCAAGAATTTTTTCTAAAGGATGCATTTAGCCGACCCCAATTAGTTTGGGACAAAGGCTTTGTTGAGTTGAGTTGAGAATCATTTTTATTACATCTTTTTTGGTAACAATCCGCCAATTACAGGTCAAAAGTTCTTTCATTCGGTTCGTTTCCCTTTTTCTATTTCAGAAGTTGAGACTGTGATTATTCGGTAATTCTTCTGGAATATTTATGTATATTTTTCTCTATTTCCCTTTTCGAACTGTGCATCACATAATTTTCTTTTATAGTGTGTTGAGATGTGGGAACTTTGGGTTTATAGGCATTTATGGGTTGAGATACTGTGTGCTGAGGTTTTTTTTATGGGTTGGGATGTTGTGTTCTGAGGTTTTTTTATGGGTTGGATTATGAGGATTGTGTAGTTAAATGCATTCGGAAAGGCTACAGTTATGGGAATTCATGCCCATGGACTCAAATGAGTCTATGGAAATTCATGCCCATGAACTCATACTAGTTTATGGGAATTCCTTTTTTTTTTTGATGGGTGTCTATGGGAATTCAATCCCATGCACTCAGATGAGTGTTCAGGACGTCTGGCTAACCACGATCTGTCCTGCATGCTCGGAAGGCTGTGCTTTGGCCACTGAAGCTGTTAATCATCGGTCTTTTTCTTCTATGTATTTGATATATTCTTTAAGTTTACTTAATTTGGGAAAATGTTTATGTTAAACTTTATTATTTTACATTCTAATTAGGACAATTCACTGATATATATTCCATGGTGAATCTGTTTAAAATGCTTGAGATTATCTGCAATTCTCTTTGCTTTTCTTTTTTTGTTAGGTAAGCTGGGTTTGAACCTGCAATTGCCTTTGCTATTCTTTCTGTACACCCACATCCAGGTGGCTATTTTCGTTGCCTCAAAGATTTAAATTATGGAGTTGATATAGCAGGTATTCCATGGATGAGTATGCAACAAGTGTTAATACCCATTATTTAAAGAGTTTTTATATGGTGGCCGAGTCAAGTCCCGTGTGGGCGGCAGTACCGCCCTTGGTATTTGATCCAACAGCAGCCCACTTTTAAGAGGCTGCCGTTGGATCAAATATCAAGGGTGGTACTTTTCACGTACCGCCCACAAGGGACTTGACGGTCGGGCACCAGATAATTTCTCTTATTTAAATTATGGGTTTGAACCTGCAATTGCCTTTGCTATTCTTTCTGTACATCCACACCCAGTGGCTATATTCATGGCCTCGAAGATTTAAATTATGGAGTTGATTTAGCAACACACACACACACACACACACAC
This sequence comes from Tasmannia lanceolata, assembly GCF_043159265.1. NCBI lineage: Eukaryota > Viridiplantae > Streptophyta > Magnoliopsida > Canellales > Winteraceae > Tasmannia > Tasmannia lanceolata. The sequence continues at coordinate 17,859,956 of NW_027518701.1, read as the reverse complement.
ACACTAGTAAAAATACCATTCCAATGCACAGATGAGGAAGAAAAAATAAATGTATTATCTGTTAAATGTAAAAAAATTAAAGAAATTATTTGTAAATGTACATCTATTAGAATATATATGAGAAAATTTGGTTGGGTGCATAGAACAATATGACCATGATGTACTTGCATGACCTATTTGCAATGTCCTAACTACATTCACAAACCTAAAATAGTCATAAATATGTATTCAATCGTCAAAGGGGGAAAAGAACTACTATATGTCCTGAATTTGTGATCAAGGTCTGAAGCAAAGAGTACTTGTATGACTGTTTCATTTTGTCAGTGTACATATATTCATATCTATGACATGTAGTCTACTGTGATAATTGTAGCAGTTTCAAGATTTAAAGTAGCATTTTAAGGTAAAACCTGAGTTCATAGAGAGGGCTTAGCCAAGGCAGTTTGTTGAGTCCAACTATCATTTCAAGAAAGTACCTTCCGTTTATCATTGTTGGCCAAAACCTTTTTTACCCAGTTGTAACTGTCATCCGCAACAATTTTTTATTCTTCATATTTCTAAACTTTTTATAAGATTTCACATAAGAAATTGCTACGGTTTTAAATTTTATAAAAATTAAATTTTTAGCTCCTCAAATCGAACACATTTCAAGTGACATAATAACAATTAGGCTAACAAATGATGTGGATCATTTCCGTGGTTTTTATTCCCAAAACAATAAATTTAAACCTTCCGATTAATTTTGAGCCAAAAGGAAATGGAAACAAATTTGTTTGCTCCCTCAAAAAGGTCCTAAACTGAAATTAATAAATTCAGTTTCCTAATTTTCTTTAAATCCCATAAACGCAAAATAAAAGCTGAACAAAACCCACATCCAACCAAATCAAAACATAGAAAATTAACACTCCAAAACCTAAGAATGATCTCAGAAATGGCACACTTGTAAGAGCTCGATCACTACCACTTTTAAAATTAAATTAACTACAATGGCATTCAAACTGAAAGCAAAAGTAAGCAGCACTCTTGTGAAGAAAAAAACGATATTATGCAATATGGAAGGGTACGAACTGGAGTTGGAAATTTGTAGAAAACAGCCTATGAATCTAGAAAGAAGTTGTAATTAAATGTAAAGCATTATGAAAGAAAAACAATTCTGTCATAGACTGATTGGTCACATTTTGAAATGAAAGAAGCTTTACTTACCCGAAGAGAATTTTAATGCACAAAAAAAGGAAAACATTTAAAGAATGAAATTAAAAAAACAAATTTTGAAAAGAATCAAATAAATCGGCACAAAGCATGTCTTTTTTTTTTCTTTTGCAGTTTGACGTGCAAGTAAATCTAATATAACAGGGTATTTAAATATTACACATCAAAAACAGTTCAAAGGAAAAGACTAATTACTCGAATTTTATAAAGAAATAGGCTTTAATTAAACCAAAATACAATGGTAATGGAGAAAAAGGACACATTTACCTGTAAAGAGGATGAGGGTGAAGAAGCTTAAGTCTCAAAATTTAAGGAAGTTCGCATGTGAAACCTGGAAAGTAAAAGAATATAAACCGTATTACTTATCCCCCATTTGAAATCCAGTACAGAATTTTGGCCATAATTGCTTATAAAGAGAAATTGAATTCCAATGGCAAACAACATATAAAAGCATCAAAAAACAAATTGTATTGATTTTAACTAAGACATACAGTATTACTCATCCTCAATTTGAAGTCTGCAGTGTTGTTTTGATCGTTACCCTCTAACTCTTTACCATTCTACATGTTATATCAATACAGTGGATTTTAATTAGACATTTCAAGCTTGTTTTGAAGATATGCACAACTGATCATTTTGTTCAATAGGGAGTACGTAGTCATGTCTCGACTTTCCACATAAGGGGGGAGGTGTTAAAATCAGAACCTATGTGAGCTCTGTCCAGTTCCGTGGAGGTGTTAAGATCACTTGTGTGAGCTCTGTCCTATTTGTTGAAATATTTTTTTCTTAGTCTAATCCAAATACATGTTTGTTTATTTTCTCAATTCAGCTAAGATTCTTCATGAATTGATGTCTAGATTTACAAAATTATTCTTCTGTTTGACAGTTTTATTCCCATTCTCACTTTCATTTATCTTGAGCAATTTCAGGTGGATATTGTAAAAGACCGAGGTGATGAGGAATTGAACAAAAAATTGGATTTCTCCTATTCTTCACAAGATGAAGATACAAAGTTGGATATCTAAATCGAATTTAGCTCTGATTTTACTACTCGTGTGTAGTTGAATAGCTTGCTAATTTTCATTTTGCCTCTTTTCTGTGATTGGATGAAGGTGATTTTGCTGAGGTATTGTGGATATATGCCTTTTATAGGTTATAAATCAATACAACGGATTTTAAGTAGGCATCTCAAGTTTGTTTTGAAGATTTGCGCAGCCTAATAAGTTGATGATCGGTTTTAGGAATAGCCACTCCTATGATGAAAGATTAAATTATGAATATTTTTTTAATCTTTTTATGATTTGCTTGTTTTGTACTCGTTCCGTCTTTCTCAATCTTGTTCTTGTACTATACTACTATTTGTACGGATTTGAACAGGAGGATGTGGCGAGTAAGAAGCTATTTTCATGTGATGATCGGTTTTAGGAATAGGCACTATGTCGACCTGTCGCGACTCTGCACACAAGGGTAGAGGTGTTATGATCAGGTGTGAACTCCGTCCTATTAGTTGAAATATCATTCACTCTGTCTAATCAAAATAGCTATTTATTACCTTTCTACGTTGTTAAATACGGAAGAGATTAATCAAATTATCTAGATATGCATATTACAAGTCCTTTCCTTTCTACATTGTTAAATACGGAAGAGATTATTTAAATTTAATTTTTACTATAGTATTATGTGGGTTTCTGACTGTATCTCTATATTTATTTGTATATATGCATGTATATATATGTACATATTACTTATAATCTTACATTATTAAATATGAAAGAGTACTGTTCTATGTATCTATCACAAATACACCATGAAAAGCAGTATTGTTCATTGTATCTATGATAATAGAGTAATGTTTTGTGTATCTAACATTTATGTGTATATAGGAGAGAATGGAAGAAAATGATCCATGTAGACAGGATTAGACTTAGTCACTTTGAGCCGGGTCGATTCTTTCACCTTCTTCATGAAAATTTTCTAAAGGATTCATTAGCCGACCCCATTTAGTTTGGGACAACGGCTTAGTTGAGTTGAGTTGAGTTAACATTTATGTGTATGTATTACAAGCATGGTTTTAAATTTCGACCGAAATCTGAAATTACTGAAGTTAGGAATACCCGAAATGACACTTTATTTCGGTTGAAATTTCGAAATTTCGGTCGAAATTCTAAATTTCAACCGAAATTTCATTTTTGCAAAAGCAAAAGACCATCAATTCAGAGAATGATCTTGCTTACAGGTGATGATATTCAATTTAACGGTTTTTGCAGTTCTCGCAAGTAGCAAGGAGAGAGAAGAGAGGAGGGGGCAACACCAGCTGTCTAAGTCTTCGGATACGTGGAAGAGGAGTAGAGAGATTCAGGTTATGCGTGGTGGAAAATAAAGTTAGACAGTTTATAGAAATTCCCGATTTTACCCTTGCATATGGATATAATCTCGATTTTATGTTAAAGGAGTTTATGGTAATTTCAAAATTTCAACCCAAAAATCTCAATTTATTTAATTATTTGAATTTCGACCGAAATTACTAAAATTTCGTATTAAATATAATATTATTTTGATTGGTGTATTGGCTTTTGGTCGAAATTTCGGTTTCGTTCAGGACCGAAATGCTTTAAGAAACCGAAAATTTGAAACCATGATGCAAGTACACCATTTAACTTCAATATTTACAATTGTCTGTCCTTTATGATGTATCTGTGTATTTATTTGCATCATTCATTCGTAAGTATGTATGTATAAGAAAAGATAACGATATGTATGTTTGTATGTATGCATATTATACGTACATCCAACGTACTTAAATATGAACGTGAATATTATGCGTATCTAGTACAGATAGTACTATTGTGTGATTCAATATTTGCATTAGCATTGTCTGCGTTTCTAACTCGGTCTGTGTGTTTATTTGTATCTATCCAATATATAGCTATCCATGCATGCATGTATCTATATATCATATTACAATTACATCTTACATTGTTAAATATGACAGGGTACATGACATTGGATAGGAGAGAATGAAAGAAAATGATCCATATAGACGAATCCAACTAGTGTCAGGATTAGAGTTGGTCAGTTTGAGCCGCGTAGATTCTTTCACCATCTTCATGAAAATTTTCTAAAGGATTCATTAGCCGACTCCAACTAGTTTCGGACAGGCTTAGTTGAGTTGAGTTGAGTATTGTTAAATATGAAAGAGAGTTCTGTTAGGTGTATCTTATATTTAACTTTCAATATTTACAGGAGCATTGTATTTTTTTTTACTGTATTTTTATAATTTACAAATACATCTTACATTATTAAATATAAGAGAGTACTCTGGAGTGAAGAGAGTACTTTGGAGTGCTTTTCCTTGATCTCCCTAACATTATTTTTATCTTCATTAGGAGAACATGGAAACATAAATCTCATCGGAACTTTGAAGTATTTCACAGTTTCATGCTTTTCCTTGATCTCCCTAACTTATTTTTATCTTCATTAGGAGAAAATCAAAACATAAATATTATTGGAACTTTGAAGTATTTCAGAGTTTCGACCGTAGTTGTGTAATTGGAAAACATTAGATGTTTGCTGAGCATGTTTAAGTTGAATGGTTGTTTATGGTTGTTTTTACATGCAAAGCTTCTTCCAGATATCCAGGGGAGTGGGAGGGGCCTTTTATGAAGTGATTTTTTTGGACTATCGTCTTCTTAAGTGGTGGGTCTTTTCATATGTTTTCGCATCCATATTTGAAAAATCGGGAAATTGTATTAGTTTTTTAGTGTAATTTGGACTGAACCCATCTCATTTACTTGTTCCCTTTCTATTTTGGTAAAGGGGAATGGTATATTCATCCCTTTATTACTTGGGACAAACCCTCTAGTGTATAGTAGAGGGTGTTGTCCCATGTAAAAAAGGGTGAATATATCACTTCCCGTTGATAAATTTGTTTTAAATACTTTCCTATCATTGTCTGTATGGTCTTTTACTAATTTGTGAGTTAAATCTGTTTAGTTTTCATTAAAACTATATTTGATAATAGTCCGTCTCAATTTGCTTTATAATCATGCCATCTATACATTTATTTACATATCAACATTTACCTCTCTATGTATTGCATTTCTTTGCTACTGTTAAACATGTCCTAGAAGGAATGATAATAGTAGTCGTGAAAACGGGGACCTATATCTTTCATTCCTTATAAATGACATTGCTTTATCCGCCAATGTCTGACTGTTCCATGTTAGTTGTGATAGAAGAGATCTAAATATTTGACATAGGGGCGGTTTGGATACGTGGATTTTAGAATTTTGGATTTCTTCAAAATACCGGATGGGAGATGAGAGAGAAGGAGACCGTCCGTCGTTTTCTGATTTCTCACCCTTCTTTCCGTCGAGCGAGAGAGTAGGAGATCGTCCCGTGTTGGTTTTAAAAATCACAGGATGAGGGTGAGATTTCTAAAACCTGGGTTTCGTACATAAGGTCCCTTATAGTGGATTATAAAAATAAAATCCAGAATTTAACACTGCTTTCGAACTAAAACCTGGATTCTAAGATCCAAGTATCCAAACAGCCCCTCTATGTTAAATATTTTTCAAGTATATTGATATAATTTTTTTCACTGAGATGGGGTAATCGTTTCTGATGTGAAAAGATATATGACAAGTACGTCTTTCTGAAATATCAAGGAGAGTATTTTTCTGCTTGTTTATTACAAGTACACAATGATTGGGAGTACTGTTTCGTTTTTATATTATAACAACACGTTTCTTCTTATCTTACATTGATTTGTATCTATTACACGTACACCATCTTACTTTATTTGTATCTATGCATTTGTTTGAATATGTAAGGGCATAACAGACTTTGTACATTTTTGGGTTTAATATAAATATATGAGTAAGGGGGAGATCTCCCTAACTCATTCATTCTTTCTCCAACTCTTTCTCACCATGGTATCAGAGCCCTAGGGTTCGCGTGCCCTAGGGATCTCCATTGAAGACCTGTCTTCTTCGTCTTCGTGCAATCGCCGCTCCTCTCCATGCCCTAATGCTTTCCTTTCTTTTTCTTTTTTTTTTCTTCTTCTTCTTCCTTTTTTTTTCTAATCTAACCCTAACCCTAACCTTCTCCATCTGCCGCCCCCCTCCCTTGCACTCCCCGACCCAAACCCCACTCTCCCTCCCTGCCGTACGCCCCTCTCCATGCCCTAATGCTTTCCTTTCATTTTCTTTTTTTTTCTTCTTCTTCTTCGTTTTTTTTTCTAATCTAACCCTAACCCTAACCCTTACCCTTACCCTAACCTTCTCAATCTGCCGCCCCCCTCCCTTGCACTCCCCGACCCAAACCCCACTCACCCTCCCTGCCGTACGCTCCTCCCCCACACCTCTGCAACTTCCTGCCCCTCTGTAACCTCCCGCCCCTCCCCACTTGCCGTACGCCCCTTGCCCACCCCTCCCCCCCCCCCTCTCTGCAAGTTCTGACTGCCCTCGCCCCTCTTCTTCTATTTCCGACGCCCCCCCTCCTCTCTGCAACTTTCGACGCCCCCCTCCTCTCCTCTGCAACTCCTGTCGTCCCAACCCCCCCTCCCCTGCATTTTCTAAAACCCCAGCACCCCCTCTACAATTTCTGAAACCGCCCCCCCGGTTGGAATTTTTGACCCCCCCCCCACACACACACACATCCTCATCTCATTCATCAGATACCCCCCACCCTTTCTAATATCTTCACCCCATTCTAGTGCCTTGATGCACTAGATCTTTTTCTTTACATTTATATTTGTCGTTCTTCTTCGCGGCTTCATCCGGTAGTCCATGGCCTCCATGGCAGTGTTCTCGGCTTTCCCTAGTTTGCCCCCCTTCTGTTGACTTTTGGTTGTTTGCTGTGCCCAACAGTTGTCAGAGTTGGTCTTTACTTTATCGTTTGTTATTCTGGATCCAGTGATTGAGAATCCATCGACCGGTGTGGTCCCTCTTGGCCGTCAGACAACTTTCCGGCATCCTCTTCATCGTCTTCTACCTCTGTGGATGGTTCATTCCCACAGATGACTACTGTTAAGTTGGATGAGGCAAACTATGTTACTTGGAAGGCCGCCGTCGAAACCTACCTACTTGCTCGTGGCAAAGCCCACATTATTCGTCGTGATCGTCCTCCGAAGACCGACTTTACCTATGATCGATGGGAGCAGGAGGGTGCTCTTGTTCGCATGGCTTCTCACATTGTCGGCCCTCTAATGCTTCTTCCTAACGTCAAACAGATCTGGGATCAGTTTACTCTCCTTTACTCTGGTGTTGCCAATATTAGTCGTATCTGCTCCACTTACTCGGAGTGGGTTCGCCTTCGCCGTGGTGATCTGTCACTTGCCACTCACTACAGCCAGTTTGTGGCTTTATGTCAGCAGCTTGATGTCTTTATGCCCCTCACGACAGATCTTGCTATTTTCTGCTCGTCAGAGGGAACAGATTCGTGTTGTGCAGTATCTTGAGAGTTCGGGTCCGGAGTACACACATCTACGCCAGCAGATTATTGGCTCTAGGAATATCCCTTCCCTCACGGAGGTCTACTCTAGGGTTCAGCAGTGCTCCCTTGGTGATCCTTTGATCACTATCCCTGTTGATGGCTCCGCTCTAGCAGCCTCCGATGGTCTTACTCATCCCGCTCGTGGTGGTGCCTCCTTTGGCCGTGGCCGTGGAGGCCGAGGCGGAGGTCGTACTGGTGGTGACGGTGGCCGATGGTTTTGCACTCATTATCAGAGGGACAATCATCACATTGATATTTGTTATACTCTACACCCCGAGCTTCGTCAGTCACGCTCAGGGCATTTGGGTGCTGCGACTCCGTCTGAGCCCATTCCGCCACCTGCATCTGTTCCTGCACCAGTGGATGACACATACCTTATCCCGTGCAGATTATGACGAGTTTCAGCGGCTTCGTCTCAGTGCTCGTCCTCCTACTGCAGGTTTCGCACAGCCATTTAGCTCACCGACTACTCTTCTATCTAGCTCGGGTTCCTGTATCATTAATTCTGGAGCCTCCAACCACATTACTGGTAACTCCTCTCACCTCCATTCTTTTCGTTCATTTCCATCTTTTCAATCCATCACCCTTATTGATGGGTCCACTACACCCATCACGGGTGTTGGCACTATCTCCCCTCTTCCTACTCTTACCTTATCCTCTGTTTTATATGTGCCACGATCCCGTTTAGTTTACTTTCAGTTAGTTAGATTACTAAAGCACTTCATTGCTCTGTCTCATTTTACTCATATTATTGTTTGTTTCAGGATCTCTCGACTGGGAAGACGATTGGAACGGGTCATGAGGTGGATGGACTCTATCGTCTTGACTACAGGCTGCACTGTCTTACATAGCTCTGTGGATCCCTTTCAATGGCACTGTCGCCTCGGACATCCTTCACTTCAGCGGCTTCAGCAGACCCATCTAGTCCCAGCCCCGTTTTCCTCTTTTCAGTGCGAATCATGTAAACTCGGGAAACACCATCACGTGTCATTTTCATCCCGGGTCATTAGTAGGGTGTCTAGTCCTTTCGAGTTAATTCATTTTGATGTATAGGGACCCTCTATGGTCGCTTCTTCTACTGGATTTAAGTATTTTATTGTGTTTATTGATGACTTCTGTCGTATGACTTAGGTGTATTTACTTAAAAATAGATTTGATGTGTTCTTTGTTTTTCGCACATTTCATTTTGAAGTTAAGAATCAATATAATTGCAATGTTAAATGCCTTCCTACCGATAATGCCAGGGAATATTTTTCTAGCACACATGGTCTTCAGGACTATCTTTCCCATCATGGTATTCTCCACCAGTCCTCATGTGCGTACACCTCCCAACAGAGCGGTGTCGCAGAATGAAAACTTCATTACTTGAAGTCGCGTGTATTCTCCTCTTTTAGATGGGTGTTCCTAAGTTGTACTGGAGTGATGCCATTCTCACTGCCTGCTTTTTAGCCATTTGTCTACCTTCATCAGTTCTAGTTGGTGTATCCTCCTTTGCCATCTTAAATCCTGGTCGGGATCCATTCGCTCTAACGCCTCTAATTTTTGGACGCGTCTGTTTTGTTCATCAGTTAGGTCCAGGCAGCGATAAGCTTGATCCTCGATTAGAAAGATGTCTTTCTGGGGTACTTACATACTGTTGAGAGAGGTAGAGAAAAGAGAGGAAGTAAAGGGTGAGAGAAAAGATTGAGTTAGGGTTCTCCCCCTCACTCATGTAATATAAATAATAAAGAGTGAAGTACAAAGACAAGTATGCCCTTGGGCATTACAATAAAGACCTAAAGACCTGTTAACAGTCCCCCTCAAGCTGGAATGTAGATATCTAACATTCCTAGCTTGTTACAATTATCAACTAACTTAGCTCTACTTAGAGGCTTTGTGAACATGTCTGCTAATTGATCTGTAGATCTGGTAAACACAGGAGATATGTAGCCTCGCTGAATCAAATCTCTAATGAAATGACAATCCACTTCAATATATTTGGTCCTCTCATGGAAGACTGGTTGTCACAGTATAACTGAGCTGGAGAAGAAGGAGGAAAAACCAATCTCTGAAAGTAAGGAACGTAGCCACATGAGTTCGCCACTCGTATGAGACAAATCTCTATATTCTGCCTCTCGGCACTGGATTTAGACATGACATCTTGTTTCTTACTTCTCCATGAAACAAGATTACCTCCAATAAAGGTGCAATATCCTATAGTAGACCGCCTATCAGCCGGAGATCCTGCCCAGTCTGCATCAGTGTATCTTTCAATTCTCTGGTGCCCATGCCTCTGAAATAACAACCCTTTACTTGGCGAACTCTTCAGATATCTCAATATCTGGAGTACAACAGCCCAGTGTGAAGTGCGAGGTGAGCTCATATGCTGGCTAACAGCGCTAACTGCAAAGGTAATATCTGGACGTGTAACGGTAAGATAAATGAGCTTACCAACTGCGAGGTGAGCTCATATGCTGGCTAACAGCGCTTACTGCAAAGGTAATATCTGGACGTGTAACGGTAAGATAAATGAGCTTACCAACTAAGCGTCTGTGTCGCCCTGGATCTTCTAACAGGACTCCCTCCTCAGGGAGTAATTTCATATTCTGGTCCATAGGAGTTGAGGCAGGCTTGACTCCCAAACAACCTGTCTCATCAAGAAGATCTAGAACATACTTCCTCTGTGAGAGGTAGATACCCCTAGTCGAATAGGCAACCTCAATGCTCAGGAAATACCGAAGACGACCCAAATCCTTAGTAGAGAACTCTGTTTGAAGGAACGATTTGAGCCTCTGAATGCCACCTGTATCGCTACCAGTGATAATGATATCATCGACATATACTATCAACATAACACAACCAGCCTGAGACTGAAAACTGAAGACGGAGTGATCAACTGCGCACTGCTTCATGTCAAAGCGAATAAGTGTAGCACTACTTATTCACTGAACTTCCCAAACCAGGCTCTCGAAGATTGTTTGAGACCATAAATGGATTTCCTCAAACGGCAATCAAGAGAAGATCTCTCCCGCTGAGCAACATATCCAGGAGGTTGCTCCGTATAGACCTCTTCCTCCAAATCACCATGAAGAAAGGCATTCTTTACATCCAACTGATGAAGGTGTCAGCCATGATTCACAGCAAGGGATAGCAGGATACGGACAGAAGGAATTTTCGTAACTGGTGAAAAAGTCTCGCCATAATCAATCCCATATGTCTGCGTGTATCCTTTGGCAACAAGTCGAGCCTTAAGGCGCTCAACTGTGCCAATCAGGAAGGTGCTTGACTGTATAAACACAGCGACAACCAGCGGGGCGAGCACCATATGGTAGAGGGACCAAATCCCATGTCTGATTGGCCTGAAGGGCCTGCATCTCAAGATCCATAGCCGCCCGCCAGCCTTGATGATCAAGTGCCTCCTGTAGAGTCTTAGGTAGAGAAATAGAGGACAAAAATGAAACAAAACTGCGAAATATAGGGGTGAGAAATAAGACACAAAAGAGGAAATGAAATGATCAGTACTGCGAGACCGAGTGCGAGAGGCAATAGGAGAGTCAGAATATACCTTAGAAGTGGGGATCTCCGGCTGAGATAATGATGGCTCGGGCGGGGCTGAATGAGCAGCAGATTTGACCCGACGCTGATATTGCTTCAATGGTGGAGGTAGAGGGGCTGCACAAGGCGCTGACGTCGGCATAACAATAGAATCAACTGTAGGGGAGGAACTCGACACCAGAGGTGTAGAAACAGGGTGAGATCGGGAAGAACCGGAAGAGGAAGAACATGAGTATGCGAGGAATCCTCCTGAAGTGTAGAGGGGGAGGGATCCAACGAGATGGACGGACTAAAAAATGACTAAGTCTCAAAGAATGTAACATCCGCCGAGACAAAGGATCGTCGCAGGCGAGGACTGTAGCAACGATAACCCTTTTGGGTTCGAGAGTAACCTAAAAAGATACAACGTTCGGCCCGAGAATCCAACTTATCTAATCCTGACCCAAGAACGTGGACAAAACAGAGACAGCCAAAAACTCGAGGTGTAAGAGAGAAATGGTAAGAGGTAGGACGGAGAATCGAGAACGGAGAGGTGCCACCAAGGAACGAAGAGGGAAGCCTATTCGCCAGGTAGCATGCTGTGAGTACAGCATCAGCCCAATAAGTCTTAGGGACCCGCATCTGAAGAGTAGTGTCCGGGCCCCATCTAACAAGGAGCGAAGCTTCCTCTTAGCCACTCCATTCTGCTGAGAGGTATGAGCACATGAGGACTGATGAAGAATGCCTCGCGAAGAGAGGAATTCCTGAAAATCATTTGAGTAAGAGAAATATTCCTTTGCATTGTCAATGCGAAGACATTGGATAACACATGAGAATTGATTAGTAACTTCAGTATAGAAATCAAGAAACACAGAAACAACTTCAGAAATATCTTTTATTAAATAAGTCCACGTCATACGTGAATAGTCATCAATAAAGACCACAAAATAGAGAAATCCAAATAAAGAGATAGTCCTCGCAGGACCCCATACATCAGAATGAACAAGAGCAAAAGGGTGTGAAGCCCGACTAACAGTCCTAGGGGGAAATGGCACACGATGATGCTTCCCAAGGTCACAGGCCTCACACTGAAAAGACCTAACAGATAAAGAAGAAACGAAGGGAATCCTGCGGAAAGTGCCTCCTCTTCGGGAAGGGCGGTCAGCGGCTCGACTAGTATCACAACCACGGTCGCGACCAAAAGTGCCTCCTCTTCGGGAAGGGCGGTCAGCGGCTCCATAAGCAGCAGTAGTCGAGACATCCATAGGAGTTGGAACAGTAATGCCAAGTGCACACTGCTGAGCTCGTAAAAATACCTCATGAAGAGTGGGTACAGTACCGGACCCAAGGATGTGCTGTCGAAGATGAGTGAACTCTGGTCTAAGACCCTCAAGAAAATGAATAACACGGAGTTGATCCCGCTGTCTGGCGGCCGTGGTAAGATCAGTGGTGAGAGGCATACGAGCATCCAGCTGCTGGCAATAGGAGACAAACTGTCTGTAGTAATCATGGACTGTAGAATCACTGCACCTGTGACCCATCCAGCGAGAGGAAGTATCGCAGAGACGAGCGACATTCCCCTCACTAGAATATAATGCCGCAGTGTGCTCCCATACCTTTTTGGCAGTAGGGAGATCCATCATGGTGCTAGCAATGGCAGGGGTCATACTCTGCCAAAGAAGTGTACGAACAAGGGCATCATCTACATCCCAATCATCAAAGGCAGGGTCAGTCTCAGGAGGGGGATCACGATGAATAATATAAATCTTTCGCCAGGCCTTCAGATATGTCTCCACAGCAATCTTCCAAGTCAAATAGTTGGATCCATCAAGACGGGAAGTGGTAATCGGTGGGAATGACGCATCCACCGAAGACAAAGATGACGACGCAGCCTGACGCGGCTGGGAACTAGTAACCATAGCCGAGTACGAATATTAGGGTCCTCAATACGAGGGGTATTCTCCATAAGAGACCGGGAAGAAGACTGAAGAGGACCAACAACGAGCCAGTAGAGACAAGGATGAAGACTATAAGCAAGCTAATAGACCGCGGCTTCGTGAGGACAACATATGCATAAGGGAGGCATGAGACAGCCTCACGACATAAAGACAAAGTCGAGACAACTCCGAGCCACAAACATCGCAATGATGTAAGTACAAATCCAGAACAACACCATGAAGATAGGGATCAAGCCGAACAAGAAAATCTAGGGCATATCTATGACCCAAAAGAGGAAGAAGAGATTATGATGGATCAGATTAGGGAAAAGAGGGCACTGTAGCAGGAACGGTAGCGATGTACTGTAGCAGTACTGGAGTGGGTACTGTAGCGGTATTGTAGCGATTTACTGTAGCGGTATTGTAGCGATTTACTGTAGCAGGTACTGTAGCAGTACATGTAGCAAAGAATGGAGGGGTTATGGTTAGGGTTAGGGATGGAGAAGATGGTGGTGGAGGTTAAGGTTAGGGTTAGGGAATAAAGAAGGAAAGAGAAGAAAAGAAAAGAAAAGAAAAAAAAAATGGCCCTAGGCATCCATGCCCTAGAGCTTTGATACCATGTTGAGAGAGGTAGAGAAAAGAGAGAAAGTAAAGGGTGAGAGAAAATATTGAGTTAGGGTTCTCCCCCTCACTCATGTAATATAAATAATAAAGAGTGAAGTACAAAGACAAGTATGCCCTTGGGCATTACAATAAAGACCTAAAGACCTGTTAAAACGTACGCAGAAAGAGTATCACTGCTACAGCCCCCGCATGCGACGCTGCTTTGTTTTCGCTGATGTTACTTTTTTTGAGTATGAACCATTCTTTCATCAGGGCGTAGAACCGCGCAACTCTCTTCTTGATTCCGTGGTCTCTCTTCCACTGCCGGTACTGCCTGAGTTTGCCTCATTTCAACCTGCTCCACCTTCGTCTCCTATTATGGATACTCATCCTATTGTTCCGTCGGAAGATCCACTTCCTCCTAAAACTACAAAGCAGTATCAGCACCGCAAGCAGAATTCTAGATCCATGCCACTTCCAACCGAACTATCTTCTTCTCAGACAGTGATCCCAGTCTCTAGCTCCCAGGTATCATCTATCCCATCCTTAGGTGTGATTTTTGACTCTCCTATTGCTTCTCGTATGCGCTCCCACTCTACTGCTCATCCAATATCAAATTTTGTTTCGTATTATAAATTAACACATGCCTTCCAGAGTTTTATCTCTTCTTTGTCATCTATGTCCTTACCACAGTCTGTAGTTGATGTACTTGAACATCCTGGTTGGCGTGATGCCATGAATCTGGAAAGGGAAGCTCTTCATAGTAATGAGACATGGGATCTTGTACCACTACCCTCTGGTGCTCGTCCTGTTGGATGTAGATGGGTGTTCTCCATTAAAAATCTACCTGATGGTACTGTCGAACGATTAAAGGCACGGTTGGTCGCAAAAGGATACACTCTTTTGGCGTAAATTACATTGAGACTTTCAGCCCAGTTGCAAAGATCCCATCTGTCAGTGTCCTTCTGTCTCTCGCCGTGAATCATGGTTGGCCTCTACATCAATTGGACGTGAAAAATACATTTCTTCATGGCGACCTCACTGTGGAGGTGTATATGGAGCAACTACTTGGGTATGTTGCTCATGGGGAGATGTCCTCCTACGTGTGTCGCCTGCGCAAGTCACTTTATGGCCTCAAACAATCTCCACGAGCATGGTTTGGAAGGTTTAGTGAGGCAGTCATGCGCTTTGGAATGAAACAATGTGGAGTGGATCATTCCGTCTTCAGTCATCACTCTTCAGCTGGGTGCATTCTGTTGATAATATACATTGATGACATCATCATCATAGGTAGTGATTCACGAGGCATACAGAAATTAAAAGTTTTCCTGCAAAAGGAATTCTCCACCAAGGATTTGGGTCATCTCAGGTACTTTCTGGGGATAGAGGTAGCTCGTTCTTCCAGAGGCTTGTCTTTATCGCAGAGAAAATATGTTTTGGATTTGTTAGAAGAGACAGGTAATCTTTGGGTCAAACCGGCGTCAACACCCATGGATCCTAATGTGAAGCTGGTTCCAGAGGAAGGTGATTTGTTAGATCCTGACAGATACCGAAGGCTAGTCTGTAAACTAATATATCTCACAGTCACACAGCCAGATATTTCATATGCCGTGGGAGTGGTCAGTCAGTATATGAGCTCTTCACGTACCTCTCACTGGGCTGCGGTAGTCCAAATTCTTAAATACTTGAAGGGAGCTCCAGGATATGGATTGTTGTTCAAAAGACATAGCCATATGAAAATTGAAGGCTTCTCTGATGCAGATTGGGCTGGATCCCCAGCAGATAGGCGATCCACCACAGGGTACTATACATTTGTAGGAGGTAATCTAATATCAAGGAGAAGCAAGAAGCAAGATGTTATAACTAAGTCCAGCGCAAACGCAGAATACATAGCAATGGCACAGACAAGCACCGAGCTCATTTGGTTGCGCTCACTTTTATCTGAGATAGGTTTTGACTCATCCTCTCCATCGCAGTTGTACTGTGATAATAAAGCTGCAATATACATTGCTACCAATCCAGTCTTCCATGAGCGCGCCAAGCACATTGAAATGGATTGTTATTTTATTCGTCAGAGAATTTAGAAGGGAGAGATTTGCACTGTGTTTACTCGGTTAGTGGACCAGTTAGCAGATAAGTTTACAAAGTCCTTGAACAGGGCCAAATTGAATGATATATGTAACAAACTGGGAATATATGATATCTACATTCCAGCTTGAGGGGGAGTGTTGGAATATGTAATAAGCCTAAGGGCATAACGGACCTTGTACATTTTTGGGTTTAATATAATTATATGAGTAAGGGGGAGATCTCCCTAACTCATTCATTCTTTCTCCAACTCTCTCGACAGCATTTATATGTGTGTATCTATATATGCATATCACATGTTCTTCTTACACATTGCTAAATATGAAATGGTGTATTGTTTTGTGTATTTATTACAAGAGAGTTTTGTTCTGTGTATCTTACATTTTTTTTGTGTGGTTAAGCTGGGGTTAGGCGGATCCCGACCTATGTATTGATAAGCGAAAAGAATTACATTCGAGTATATGGGACTCTTTTAGAGTCAGCAACTACAATGTCGTATATGGGAGGAGGAACATAATGTTTACATGTATTTTTATTTATATCATTTCGCTATTTATATATGCATGATGTGTTTTCTGACTATATATGCATATTTCAAGTACATCTAACATTGTTAAATATAAAAATATTAAAGAGAGTACTATTATGTCTATCTATTACAAGAGAATATTATTCTATTATCTTACATTTATTTGTTTCTATTACAATTACACCTTTAACTTCAATATTTACGTTAGAATTGTCTGTATTTCTGACTATATTGTGTATTTATATGTATCTATGCATATTTATATGTATGTATCTATATTTGCATATTACATGTGCATCTTTCAATGTTAAATATGAGTGAGAATACTCTATAGTGGTTTTATGATTGTTAGATGTTTGCTGAGCATTTTCAGTTGCGTTGTTTATGATTGTGTTTAGGTTCAAAGCTTTTCCAGATATCTAGAGAGTGGGAGAGAGACTTTTCCCAAGATCTTCTTTTGGACCATCTTTTAATATTTTCCGCTTCCTTTATTAA
Organism: Tasmannia lanceolata; assembly: GCF_043159265.1. Classification (NCBI taxonomy): domain Eukaryota; kingdom Viridiplantae; phylum Streptophyta; class Magnoliopsida; order Canellales; family Winteraceae; genus Tasmannia; species Tasmannia lanceolata. Next base: position 17,843,087 of record NW_027518701.1, on the reverse strand, counting down.
AAATGTGAAAATTGCATTAGTTCTTTAGTGTAATTCGGAGTAATCCACTCTTTTACACTAGAGAGGGTTGTCCCAAGTAAAAAGGGGCGAATAATTGGTTTTTTATACTTCTTCATCTCATTGTCTGTATCATCTTGAACTGATAGGTGATAGGTTAGCTAAATTTGCTTAGGTGTCATCAAAACTATAGTTGACGGTCCACCTTAATTTGCATTATAATCATGGTTTAAAATTTCGACCGAAATCCGAAATTTTGGTTACCGGTGGGGACCGAAACCGGTATTTTCCTAAATTCCTTTTTTCGACCTTTAAATTTCGGTAATTTCGGTCCGAAATTTCGGTTTAATGACATTATTTATTAAAAAAAAAAAAGTGTTACAAAATTTCGGAATTTTAGTCCGAAATTTCGAAATTTGGGTCCGGAATTTGGAACCAAATTACCAAATTTCGGACTGAAATTTCGGTTTTTGGTGGGGTCCGAACCGGTTACCGAAACCGAAATTTTAAACCTTGATTATAATCATGCCATCTATATGGTTATTTACATATCAACCACGGCCTGCAATGCCCTTCTGATTGAAAAATAGAAGCGGCTTAATATCCTTCCCATGTAGCCTTTTTTTAACATCTAGTTATGATGACTTCCCGATATCCAAGGGATGGGGAGGGGACTTTTCCCAAGAGCTTTTTTTGGACTAGTCTTTATCTCACAAGGTATCTTTTATAACATTTTATTATTTTCACATGTTCCTCTTCCATTATGTAGAATTATACAACCACTGCTAATGTCTTTCTGATGTAAAAACAGAAACTGCTTTATATCCTTCGCACGTTGCATTTTGTTGTAGCATATAATTATAATGGATTCCATTTATTGTAGGTGGGGTTTGGCATATTAACCAATTTTCTGTTGTCGGATCATCACATATGTATCATCCTTTGAAAAAAAGAGAGGTGACTTTCAATTTCTTTACCGAGCTCCCTCATTATTTGAATTAGTAGTTTCTCCTGTTGATTTTAATTTACTTATATATATACATATAAATACATTTATGCATAGTTTGCTGATATTGACACTACCATCATGTTCTAATAATTGTGCAAGGCTTGTATTGTTTTCATTAATTGGCTTTGGAGAACTTTATAGGAACTGCAATAACCTTTGACGGTTGTTTAAATAATAAAAGACGAAATCAATGAGTGCAATTCTGGAAACATGGTAGTGCCAACATCTGTAGGCTACGGATGTTGGCATTTCCATGTTTTGTTGATTGCACAACTTCATCTACTCTTTTCTTTCTTAATTGCCTTCTGGGAGCTTTTTTGAAATTCTAATACCTTTTGATAGCTAGTTTAATAATGAAAGACAAGTTGAGTTAGTGCAATTATCAAACCATGGCAGCACCAATCAGTGGCCTATATAATATTTATAATTTTGTTCACCCGCCCGCTCCTTGTACTGTAAAACAGTAAATCATAAATACAGTAGAGGCGGTGGTCCAAGGAAGACATTTGGGTTTATATTTATATGTATATATAGGGATTTGCTAGGCAGTCTTGCAGAATAGCATTTCGTGGCTCACTTTACCATTTTGCGGCTCACTTTTGCAGGAGAGAATACCCACCTCAGATGAATTAAACGAATATGACAAAAGGCTAAAAAATGAGCTGCGAAATGGCTTTCCCTTACATTGCCTAGCAAATCTCACACACACACACACAACACCCGGATCCATTAGAAAAAAAATGAAAAAAGGAAAGAAAACTAAGGGTGGGAGAGAGAGTGGCGTCTAATGTGGACCCACCTCTCTAAGTGAAATTGATGTAATATAATTGATGGTGACAACCATATTTTTTAATATATTATATATATACATATATATATATATATATAGAGAGAGAGAGAGAGAGGAAAAGGATTGTAAGCTCGAGCGTACCAACCTTATGGTACGCTCGAGTGCCCAATCACATGGGTCCCACATTTTTTTGTGGTGATCCAAAGCATTCATTTGCAAGGCCCTATCATAGATAGGGTGTGTACCAAAAATCAGCTCCATTGAATCATCCTAATCCCGGGAAAAAATGGGCAGATTTGTGGACAAACAGTGTCTGTCCATTTTGACCTCCCCAAATGGATGAGTTAGGATGATCCTATGGAGCTGATTTTTGGTACACACCCCATCTATTTAAGGGCCTTTCAAATGAATGCTTTAGATCATCCTAAAAATGTGGGACCACATGTGATTGGGCACTCGAGCGTACCATAAGGTTGGTACACTCGAGCGTACAATCCTTTTCCTCATATATATATATATATATATATATATAGCTACAGAAAAAAGGATTTCTTTTCTTTTTTTGTGAGAATTACATGTCAGTATTAATATTAACGATTTTTGCCATTCCTAACTTTCTCCTTCTGTATATCTATCTATCTAGCAGAATAGAAAGGGAGAGGAGTTTTTGGAATTATTGGAAACATCTGTGGATTTAACACGTTGTAGTTCAACCGTGTTAGCCTTTTAGCCCTTACCTGCTATATCTAAGTATATTTTGCAGGGGTAAGATGGTCCCTCCCTAATTTACACAGCTCTTTGTCAGAGATATTTAGGAGATTTTTTCTCCTGCTCGATCTTATAGAAGACACGTTTCTAGGTATTTCTTTTTTTAGTGACACACTGACGCGTGCCTCACTCTCTCTCTCTCTCTCTCTCTCTCTCTCTCTCTCTCGCCCGAGATGCGAGATGCGACACTCTACCTTTCTCTTTCTCTCTCATCCTGTCTCTCGAACCCGCCCTTCATCTGTCTTTGTTGTTCTAGGTTAGGGTTCCCTCCCATTGAGATTCTAATGTTTTTTTTTAAACCTTTTTTGAATTTCAGGTTAGGGTTTCCCTTCAATGAGATTCTAATGGGTCTTTTGAAACCCTTGAATTACGGGTTTGGGTTTCCCCTTAATTTAAGATTCTAATGGGTTTCCTCTAAACCTTTGAATTCCAGGGAATTTGAGAATCAATCATTTATCCCCTTTCTACTACATACTTTCAACGGCTCTGGATCTAAAGATAGATTGACTTTTTTGGTTGAAACTATGGGTATTTCTATGACTGCTTGGGAGAGGTATTTTCATTTGCTTTTATGCTTTAATTTCTTTTATATGTTGGGCTTATTTATTGGGATTTCCACATTATAATGAGATATTATGAGTTGATCAAAACCCAGCATTTTTCTTCTTATTTTCATTTTGAGTTATATGTTCACTTTTGAACGATTCTGTATTCTAATGGTGGAATTATAGGTTGTTTGTTCATGAATTTCGAACTTGAGACTCTAATCGGTCAATGAAACGGATATATACGATTGCATATGAGATTAGGGTTCTTGCCTAAAGCGTAAAAATCTCAATCTTCATGTTGTAACCCTCTTTCTTTTAAGTATCTTTGTTTGAGGTTTCTATAAGGTGGTGCAGCTCTGAAGTAGTTGAATTAGAGAATTTTTTTTTTCATTTATTTACAGGTTTTAGGATAGTTTCGCCGTAAGATTATCTGATTCAATGCACATCATGACGCTAGAAAATATAAATTATAAAGAGATGAATGCAGGTCACTTATTAAGGAAATCATAGCTTATCCTCTCATTGACATAGAGACTTCTTTTATTTATTTACAAGTTTTAGGTAGTTTCACTATAAGGGTTACGAAATTATGCATTGTTGTAAGGCCTTCTAAATTATTGCTCATTATTCTGTGTATCGGTTCTTGGGATTCTTGCTCATTTTTCGGAAACTATTTTAGGGCTGTCGTGGTGGGTTACTTCCCACTGATTTTTATCGTCATTTTACTTCGGTGTTTTCTGGATAGTGCCTTATGTTCGATGAAATGCCACGAAGAAAATTGTTTATATTGTTTGGTTCTTGCTGGTTTTTTTTGTTATCTTTGGATGCCAGTATTTATCTTTTTTCCATTTATGTTATTTTGGTTCTTTATGGGGAGATGATGAAGGGATTCCAGGTGGGTTGTTCATGACTAGTCGGGTTCAACACTGGTTCCTTAGTTTCCTGTTAGTAGCTATGTTTCTTCTTCCCCAATATTTTGTTAGGGTTTTCTTCTCAAAATGCAAAACGAACAGGGCCTAAGATAGTGCCTTATGTTTGATGAAAAGCCACAAAGAAATATTTTCTTTTTCATGCTTCTATTCTAGGATTTATTGATTTTTTTGTTAGGTGTGGCTTCTGTTTCTATTTATGTAGGATGTGAATTATGCCGGGGCATCACCTCCCAATCAGAATGCATTTATATGTCTTCCTTGCATTTTTTTTCTTTGTAGGTTTTCTTTGTAGCGGGATTTGAATTAATTTGTATAGTTTTTGCCTCATTTCTCTTTTGTAAACATCTTCAACGACACAGCTGGTTTGAATCGAGCGATTCTCAAGTACGATATCCATTCCTTATGTCTCGGCTGGCAAGTACCAATATCGAAATCATGAGCACTCTGATCATTTATGGAGTCTAGCAGGCATGAACAGTCTTCTTCCCCTATATGCATTGTAAAGAAACATGTCTTCTTGAAGAATTTATAAATTGAAGTATTTTCGTTGCCAGGATGTTCAAGGTTGAAGGTACTAAACTCTTTGTTTTCATATGCAGGGGAGAAATTATCTAGAGAAGAAGCATTGCAAGATCGCCGAAAAGGTTTCCATTTGGGTTCTTTGAACTTCCAAATATTTCTACACCCTTCATTTCTAACTTTATTGATCTGCATTTTCCTTTGCTTGCAGTTAAAAAATAGAATGATGGATTAGATATCTGGAAGCCTTTTTGCCCCGAAGGTTTCAAAGAGGGATATCCTCACACATTCTCTTTATTTTAACGGCAGTGTCAATTATTGAATTTGTTCAATAGAGATGTTGTTAGAGTTTATCTATTTTTTTTTTTTTGACTTCCAATCTCATTTATCTATTCCATTTTTATGTCATAGATCATTGAGCAATGAAAAAAACTGCCACTGGTGGTTTTGTTGAAATTCAAACAGGGCCTTAGTGTAGGGATTTATCCATTCATGTTACTTCCGTTCTAGATTGGAGTAACTCTTTTAATCATTTGCTTTGTCTTTGTCAATAGGTTGATGGAAATGAACTAAAGCAAGCATGCACTGGCAATTGTTTGTCTTCTGTATTTAGCGAGTTCCAACTATACAAAAACACCAACTTACTTTCGTTTTTTGCTCCCTTCAAAATTTAAATAACTCTTTTATTCATTTACTTTGTGTTTGTCGATATAATGAAAATTAAATAAAGAAAACTTACTTTTGTTTTTTGCTCCCTTCAGAATTTAAATAACTCTTTTATTCATTTACTTTGTGTTTGTTGATATTATGAAAATTAAATAAAGATTGCACTGGCAATTGTTGATCTGCTGTGTTAAGGTATACAAAAAGTTCAGCTTAGGTTATCACTTTCACACCATGACACTTCCACTGATGTCTTATTCAATACTAAAATTTAAAAACTTGATGAGCATAATGTCGTAAACTATAGTTGAATGGAATTGATATTTCCATTCTCACAAATAGTTGGATTATAATATTCCGCCAAACTGAATATCATGTGTTCTAATCTTTTTGATTTATTCTATTCTTATATACCGGATTGGATTTTTTTTATTCCATTGTGTTTGCACTTTTACCTTCATTTTTTTTACGATTCTATTGGTTTTTCACTTTTAGTATAACACGGGATCATGGAAATGGGTTCTGTTTCTTTTATTGCCTTCCAATTTTTTGATGTTTCTTTTCTATCCATATATGAACAGTTTTAGAACATCTTTTTAATTAATCATTTACATTTTCTTTATCGTCCCGTGCATCGCACGGGGTATTTTACTAGTATATATATATATATATATATATATATATCAAAGAGATATCCTCCCCTTTGTAGGGGCATTCAGTTTTGGACAAAAAATCTGCCACACTATTAGCTTCCCACCAGCTATGAGTGATTTTCTAATCATTAAACGAGCTTAGAAGGTCCATGATTTTCTCCTTTGTCGGTTTCTTTTTCCAAGGGCAATTGTACTCACCGTCAAGAACTTTAACAACTACCAAGGAATCAGATTCAATTCACTCTTTCATTCTGTTTTTTTCCTTTGCAAGGGAGATCACCTTCAGGAAAGCATCAATCTCAAGCTCATGAATGGAAGCTTCCTGGGGTTTCCATTGAGAAAAACGGGCAATGATTTACCCTTGTGGGCTGCACAACAGTCCTCCAATAGCCGCTGATGTCTCAGAGAGAGAGGCATCAGTGTTGATCTTGGTCCATTCCGGTTCTGGATCCAGTCTGATCCATTTGCATCCCCTGTTGGGAGTGTTGGGGCCTGAAGGCCAAGATTGCAGCCAACCCGTTTATTTCTATTGTTGGTGCCTCTTGGAGACGAAGATGGATGCATCTCATTGGAACCAGCACCAGGATATTTCTCAGGATATGCTGTTTGTGGTTGTGGGTATTTCCATGCAGACTCCCATTGTGCTGAAGCCATATGTGGGATATGGAAGCACAGAATGCAAGACGAATAGCTGTTGCAGTTTGTCCAGTCCCAACAAGATTTTGCCGAATCCATTCCTCCTCTCTCTTAGAGTTGGCTTTGGCTTTCTCTGGAATCTGAATCTCCACAGTATCGACCTCCAAATCCATGAAGAGAAAGAGAATGAGAAGAAGGGATGATCCGGGGATTCCCTCTCCGAATTGCATAGGAGGCAGCCTATGTTTCTGGATGCACCAAGCAAGGAGAGCCTGTCTCAAGTTTATAGTTTAGAGCCTGCCATGAAGTGAATCCGTGCTTCGGGATGTGTCCCTTAAACCATACATAGGAATGCCGCAAAACTTTTGGGTGTTTGCTTCTGATTTATTGCCATGCTGATTTCATTGTGAATCCTAAGTCTGGAGACTCTGGACATGGTTTCCACACCGGGATATCAGGCCCTCCAGCTATGGTAAGAGAAGAGAATAGAATGTTTTTTACTTCAGATAGCCATGGATGATTGAAGATTTCAGCCCAATCACCATTTGCCCAAAGGTTTCTAACCTCAGCATTTGCCGGAATTGAGATTATCACAGATCCTATGGATGTTTGGGAGCAGATTGGTCCATCAGGATGCCAAGATTGTTTCCAAAAATCAATCCCCTCCCCATTGCCCAAGATGTAGCAGACATTTCCTTTGGCAATTTCCCTCCCCCGAAAGATGCCTCTAGCTCCTCAGGACATGTTTCGAGGAACATTTGCCTCCCAATAATTCTTTCCTCTTGCATTGAGGATCCGCCAGACACAATTCAGCTGGGCAGCCTGGTTAATGTTATGGGGCTTTCGAATGCGAACTCCTCCTCCGTCCTTTGGTCTGCAAATTGTGCTCCAGGCCACTGGGTGATACCTTCAGGTTAGATAGGGCCACACCAAACAAAATTTCTCGGAATGGTGACTATTTCCTTGAGAGTACAACAGGGAAGTGAGAAAGCCATGGACTATATGGAAACTGTTCAGGACTGCTCTTACCAGCTCCAACCTACAAGCTCTAGAGAGGTGCCTGTTCGACCAGGTAGCAATTCAGCTCCTTACTTTGGCTACAAGAGGTTTGCACATAGCAGAAGACAATCTGGTGGAAGTTAACGGGAGGCCAATATATTTTAATGGGAGGGCTCCTTCATGCCAATGATTTTGCAGATCATTTTTTTCCTGGCATCTGCTGTTAGCAAATAGGATCTCAGATTTCTTCACATTCGCCTCCATGCCAGAGCATTCTCTAAATTTGTTGAGAGATTTTTCGATTTGGAGAGCATTTTCTGGGGTGGCATTGGCAAAGAGCATGACATCATATGCAAAGAACAAGTGAGATACAAAGATGGGGCGTTTAACAAAGGGGGTAGAAATGAGGTTCTTCCTACTGGCTTCTTGAAAAATGGCCGACATCATTTCCATGGTGATACAAAACAGAAGGGGGGAGATCGGGGCCCCTTGTCTCAGGCCATTAGTTGTTTGAAAACCCCTTTGGGCTACTATTGATAATAATAGAGAAGGTTGGGGTGCGATTGCATTGCTGAATCCATCTCCTCCATGTATCATTGAACCCCTGTTTGGCCATAAAACTGGGGAGGGCTTCATGAGCTACATTATCGTAAGCCTTTCTGAGGTCAATCTTGATGCACATCGCTTGCTTGGCACCCTTCCTATGGAAGTTGTGGAGTAAGTCCTAAGTCAAGAGAATATTGTCTTGGATTAACCTTCCCTTTATAAAGGCAGATTGGAAAGGTCCAATGATGCGGTCCATCACAGTGCTGAGCCTATTAGTCATGATCTTAACGATAATCTTGTAGAGCAGGTTGCAGAAGAAAATAGGCCGATATGTATCGGGGGCTGCTGCATCCAGGCCCTTGGGGATGAGAGCAATGTTGGTAGTATTCACCTCCGGAAGAAGAGTTCCTTTGTTGAAGAAATATTGGACACCCTTAGTTACATCTCCTCCTATCAAGTACCAAAAGTGCTGGTAAAAATCACCATTAAAACCATTGGGTCCCGGAGCTTTATTCCCATCCAAGGCTTTTACCACTACTTCAATTTCATCTGGGGAGACTGGGCGGGTGAGATTTTCAGCTTCAGTGGTAGTTAGTCTCCTGTTAGGCTCTGGAATAGAGTTATGATCAACTCTTTTTCCATTATTTAAAAGCCCTTTGAATTAGTTTAGGAAGGTGACCTCAATGATCTCAGCATCAGTTGTAATGTCTCCATTGTGTTTGGTGATGCCCATAATGCTATTTTGATTGCAGTGATGGTTCATTGCAACATGGAAAAAACTGGAATTTGAATCCCCCAAGTTTAGCCATTGAACTCGAGAGTTTTGGTGATTCATTGGTTCTTCCATTCTGGCTGGCAGCTTGCATGCATTCTTCCCTTGCTTTGCCCTCCAGATGTGTAAGATTTTTATCAGCCGATTTAAAGCAATCATATCTTGGACCTTGTGGAGCTTTTGAAGCAGAATTGGCACTTTCCTGTCAATTCTCCCAAACACGTTTTGGTTCCAAACTTTCAGTTCTCGTTTCACTTCATTGAGTTTCTGGACTACTCTGTACATAGGATTTCCTCTATCTTGGATCCCCCATGATTTCTCAACCACCTCATAAACAGAAGTATCCTGGAGCCACTGGAGAAGAATTTGAAAGTCTTTTTGTTGGTCTTCTGATTCTCCATAAGTTGAATTATGAGGGCATGGTCAGAAGTTCCTCGATGAAGTTCCTTGATGCTTGTACATGGCCATTGAATGGGGAAATTGCATAAGCCAGTCATCATTTATCAAAGCTCTGACCATATGTCTCAATCTAATATCATCCTGAGAGTTATTATTCCAGGATAGAACTTGGCCAATGGTTTTGAGGTCCTTCAGAGCACATGCTTCAATACAATCATTGAATTCCTCCAATTCCCTATAAACACGGTCAGGGCCTCCCATCCTCTGATCCGGGAATCTGGTAGTGTTGAAGTCACCAGCAACAATCCACGGCCTGTTGATGGCGGATGCGAGGTTACAAATATCCTCCCATAAATCTCTTCGTTCACTCCCACTGTTAGAAGCATATACAGCAGTAAGCAAGAAGCTTACCTTTATTTGGGTCCAAGTAATCTCGGCATGAACAAATTGTCTAGAATCTTTTCGAATAGAAATTTGAATGATTTTAGGATCCCAAATCACCCAGATCCTTCCTTTGGTGGTATGAGAGTAATTTCCATAGGTACTCAAACGTTCACAATTATCAGAAGAATAATGCTCCATTAATTCTTTGCTAGCTTTTGTTTATAGTAAACATAAGAATGGGGCACATTTTTTTTTTTTTTTTGATGGGTAATGGGGCACATTTCTTGTTGATTAGAGACTGGATTTCCTGTCTCCTTAATGCCAAGCAGAGGCTCCTAGCATTCTAGATCCCGAAGTTCATCATCATCAACTAAGTGTTGGTCCTCCTCCGCAATCATCTGAGCTATTTTTTCGCTTTTACTGAGCTCGGTTTCCTTGTCCCCCTTTTGAACAGGTTTGTTTTCTGTTCCAGCTTACTCAACGTGCTGTTTAGCTATTCTTCATTTTCTTCTACCTCAGTAAGGATAGCATATGGGTTTTGGGTTTGGAGGATACTTGAAGGTTCCCCCTGTTGATCGCAAGGAGACTCAACTTCTTCTGCTTCATTTTGTATTTCTTGATTTTTCAGGTCTCGTGTCTCAACCACCTCTTCAGCAACAGTTTCCTGATCTGTCTCCTTCGGAATCTCCTTTTACTGAATAGGCCTCCACTCTTTCCTCTGTTTTTTCTCTGTTTTATTGTTTTTGGGGCAGGAGAGGTTATTGTAGTTAAAAGTTTTACACTCCTTGCTGGATGGTGGCCTCCCATTCTTACTCCACCTTCTGCAGGGTGGTGCCTAATGATGGGTGGTGTTAAGATCCGAACTGATGTGAGCTCTATTCTATTCGGTGAAAGTGTGAAGATCATAACTTGTTCATTGCACATAAGGGTGCAATGAACAAGCTATTTGGCATTTGTTTAACTACTTACCATCTATGAAAAAAGTTCCTCGGTTATCTTTCGATCCATTCTTATGATTTTAAGATCAAGGATGCCTTAGTATTTTTCTTTCTCCTACAAGTGCCCAATTACATTTCATCTAACCACAATTACTAAAGGGCACACACAAAGTGGCCAGTCTGCTCTCCCTATGTGGATTAGTGAAATCAAACATGGTCTGTACTTGCTTTTGCATTTATTTATATCTATGCATGCCGACATGAGTTTAAACGGATTTATATTCTTCACACTTTTGTTTTTGGTGATTACCAATGAATGTCAGTCTCTCTTTGGTTTTCAAATCTGTCTCTGGTTCTGAGTTTTGTTGTTGCACATTGAGCACATGGCATCATTTATGTATAACCAATGTTAAAATCGTATGATTCACGATTTGAATCCCATCGAATCGTGGGTAAAACGATTCAATTCGGAAGGAAGACTTGTTTTCTGTAAAAGTCGCACTTGTGTAAAAATTACATGATTTTTACTTTTCTTTTTACGAGATTTTTTGCTTATTTTCCTGTGGTCGACCCTTTGTGATTAAACCCCTTATACATCGTATATATACCTCTCGCCCCCACTTATAACCTAAACACAACTAAAGAAAGCCGTAACTCTATTATTCTCCTCCTTTCTTCGTTTTCTTCTCTTCTTTCATTCTTCTCCTCCTCGTCCTTCCGACGTTGTACCAACTTATAACCTATAAAGCCCTTCTCATCCTTATATTTAATTTAATTTTATGGTTTTAAATGGAAAATAGATAATTGCTCATTTTATTCTGTTTTTTTAACTTTTTATATTTTTAATATATTTTCTCTTTTTTATATGTAAATCAGAATAAATCTTACTATTTACGATTCGATTCGATTCGAAGCCTGTTACGATTCGATTCTGATTTTCAGAACCTTGATCTAGATAATATATTCATATAACCCTTGAATGCCTATGTATGTGTTATACCCAATTTATTATGTTGATTACATTAAAAGTCACACTTGGCCTGGGTCATGTTTGAAACTTTGTCGAGTGCTTGATAGAAAATCTCCTGAATGTAGTCCAACAAAACCAAAACTGTGCCATAATCTGATCGAATTGCTCCTTCAAATGGCTGAAGTACAGTCAAGTTACAACATGTTCTCCGACAGCCTCTTAACTGTTTACATTTGTCCTTTCCAGAAGGGGGTATCTTTGTCATTCTGGAAGGCACTGTTTTTTATTTGTTGAATCAACTGGTCCTTTAGCAAAGATGGAAATATTCTATATTAATTCACATCTAAACCCATCAACCCACATGCATCTCTTACCCCATATCTGCTTTTACAGAAATAGGAATCCCGTGCAACTTGGAAACTCCACTTCCTTTCGAAATTATTTCCTGATTCAGCACACATTGTCATGGCTATTAGGAAACAACCTCAACTAATCTTTTTTCTTATTTTTAGCAATTATAGTTTTGATGCATTTCTCCTTGGATCTCAGCTTGATACAAATGAGAATTAGTTATGTTTGTCAGTTTCATTTGTTTGGTAGAGTGAAGTGATTTCCTGAAGGTGCTATGAGATCCACCCAAACATGAAAAATCAGTCATTTTTCTATGTAATGAATTTCGTCATTGAATTGGTTTTATCTCCATGCCTTTATAGAAATATCCGAAAGGTGTGGTAATGATACTTGATCAGCTCCGGAATCAGCCTTCTTTCTTCTTCCAATATAACTATATTAATGCTTGTGTGCCATCTCTTTGATTATTCGATTGCGATGTATTTGATTATTTGATTTTTCTTTGTTGATACTTTGCAGAAGCGAACTTTTCTTTGTTATACGCAAAAACTGAAATGGTGAGTCATCTAGAAGTTGTTGGTAATGGCATTACATTTTGGACTAAAATAATTTTTTTTTTCTTTGCGGAATTAAGTCTTATTTAATGTACTTATATTTTTTCAATGATCTCTATGCTTCATTTACTATTTTTCCGTTTACTCTGTCAGTTCCCAAATTGACTTTTGTTATGTTTTTGTGTTCTTTTCAATCTTCACCAGTTCTCCAGGGGCGTTTGGAATGACATTAAAAAGGCATTATGAGAAGTATCTCTCGGAATATGAATTAGCAAAGGAAGATGTTGATGGAGAGTTCTGCTTACAGTGTCACAGGTCTGAACTCTCTCTCTCTCTCTCTCTCTCTCTCTCTCTCTCTCTCTCTCTCTCTCTCTCTCTCTCTCCATATTGTATATGCATATTCTTTCTTTTGCAAATCTTTGCTAATAACAATAGCGCTCCTGGCGACTAGGTGAATTGTGGCACGTGCGGTGAATGGGACCACATTTGGTTGTGACACACGGCTGGGTCTTGGTGCATTCTAGGTATAATATGTCTGCCCCATCATCCCCTTTCATGATATGGACTATGTTTGTCCAATTTGAAAAATTCATAAACAGATGGATCTGTTTTGGTAGTCCTGTTAAGGAATTTCTTGCTTGAAAAATGCATAAACAGATGGACGCAACTTTGTATCAGTTTTCACATTAAATGTTGCATGAATCATCGAAGTTGATTTGACTGCCAAAACTGATGGATCTTGTTTGGCAGTCTTGTTACGGAATTTCTAGCTTGAAAATAACCATTGCTTTTTATTGTGATTAGCATTCTAAAATTGTCCCCCGTGAGTAGATTTTCTTTTTATTTTTTTATACATGTTAGATAGTTCCATAGTTATTGTTTAGTAGTTAGGGTGCTTGTTTTCATTATACGAATGATTTGTGGATGTTTTCTTGGTCTATGGGATGCATGAATTTTTGTTTCTTCTATCATGTGTATTTATTTCTCTAGGCTTCTATGGGACCCCTAGAGGAGGGTAGAAGCTCATTAGAGACCGGGCGAGGGGAGGGGGGGGAATCTCTAGAGGGACATTGCCCTCTGAACATACAAAATGCTATCGTAGTTAATGCATGGAGGGGGCTGAGATTCTTAGGGTGGGGGAGAAGGGTTCCTAGAGAGACGGAGATCTAGACATGTGAAAAAGAGGGTGTGTTGGCTCATAGTAGGGGTAAGTGACAAATAGTAGACTGGCTTAAGAATTCGTCATAGGATGTGGGTCTTTTATAAAATCTCCAAAAAATCATGCTTTGAGTCTTTGAAACTTAAAGGGTTCATTTGTGTTTGTCATATATTTTATTTAGTTTGGATTGCGGGAATTTTCTGAAAATTTTGGAAAGGAAAAGTATTTTTAAAATTTCGTCACTGAATTGGTTTGATCTCTTATCCAAGCCTTGATAGAAATATCTGAAAGGGTATATTTCTTTCTTTTCCCAATCGATCTCATTGGCAAAGTAATCAAGGTAACGCCACTTGATCGGCTTTGGAATCAGCCTTTTCTTTTTCTCTTTCAATATTTACATTACTGCTTTTATGTTATGTCTCTGATTGTTTTTTCTTCGTAGATATTCTGCTACAGAAAGTGAACTATTCTTTGTTGGCTGTAAAAACTGAAACAGTGAACTCATCCATAAGCAGTTGGTAATTGCATTACATGTTGGACTACAATAGTTTTTATTTATTTGTGGAATTAATTCTCTTATTTATTATACTGATATTTTTTTAGTAATCTCTACGTGTCATTTACTACTTTTGCATTTACTCTGCCAGTTCCCTTGAAAATTAACCTTTGTTATATTTCTGTTTTCTTTTCACTCTTGACCATTACTCTGGGTGCGTTGGGAATACATTAAAAAGCATTACGACTATGAATTAGCAAATGACGATGTTGATGGAGAGTGCTGCTTACCATGTCACAGGTCTCTCTCTCTCTCTCTCTCTCCATATTGTATATGCATATTGTTTCTTTTGCAAATATTCGTTGACAATAGTAGCGCGGCTGGCCACTAGGTGAATTGTGGCATATGCAGTGAATGTGGACCACTTTGGTTGTGACATATGCAGTGAATGTGGACACAAAATGGGGCAGATTTGTGTCTGTCCATTTTTGTCCAGGGGTTAGGATGATCCTATGGAGCTGATTTTTGGTACACCCCCCATCTATGTAAGGGACTTTCAAATGAATGGTTTGGATCATCCTAACAAAGTGGGCCCCCATGTGATTGGGCAAGCTAGCTCACCATAAGTTTGGTGAGCTTAAGCTCACCAACAGTTTCCTCACACACACACACACACACACATATATATATATATATATATATATATATATATATATATATATATATATATATATATATATATATATATATATATATATATATTTTTATATGAGGAAAATGATTGTGAGCTTGAAGCTCATATAGCTTATATGAGCTTGAGGGCCCAAACACTTGGTCCCACATTTTTTGTGGTGATCCAAACCGATTTGCAAGGCCCCATCATAGATAGGGTGTACCAAAAATCAGCTCCATTGGATCATCCTAACCCCTCCAAAAGCAGAGGGTAAAAATGGGCAAATTTGTGGCCAACGGTGTCTGTCCATTTTGCCCTCCACTTTTGGATGGGTTAGGATGATCCTATGGAGCTGATTTTTTGTACACACCCTATCTATGTAAGGGCCTTTCAAATGAATGCTTTGGCCCATCCTAACAATATGGGCCAACATGTGTTTGGGCCCTCAAACTCATATAAGCTATATGAGCTTCAAGCTCACAATCATTTTCCTCTCTCTCTCTCTCTCTCTCTCTCTCTCTCTATATATATATATATATATATATATATATATATATATATATACTAGTAAAAAACCCCGGGCGATGCACGGGCCGACAAAGAACTGTTCGGACCACATCATAGGTTGATCCAAACCGTCCATGTGATGGAACACTACATAAATAGGTTGTGCCCCAAAAATGTTGCCCTTCAGCTACAATGTCGCTTTGGATACAATGTCGCCTCGGATACAATATTGCCTAGAAATATAAAGTCGCCTTGGATACATTGTAGCCTCGGATACTACGTTGCATTCTGCTACAATGGCGCTTCAGATACTATGTTGCCTTCGGATATAATGTCGCCTCAGATACTAGTTTGCTTTCGGATACTAGGTCGCTCAATCTGATGAATTGGATAGGTGACACAAAGGAAAAGGAATCCTGATACCAAATGACGAGGATGTGCCTGAGAACCCAGAAGTGGTAGGTTTTAATAAGTTCCTAGCTATGGGCGATTTATTGGGGATGTCCTACCATGAGAATCTAGGAAAAAGACGAGAAATGTACCAATCCATATAATCTTGAGGAGCGAATGAGACAGCAGGGACAATCACAGAGGCCGAGCCAATAACAGAATCACAAAATTAATGGGGGCCACTCAAAAAGTACAGAGATACTCTCAGTAAAGGAAAATCTGCGTTCGAAGGATAGTATATAATTCCAGGTCAATTAAGTCTGTTTAGATAAGTGGATAGAAGTAGGAGGGAAGGAAATTAATTGCAGGAAGCTGGAAGATGGAAGTACGAAGCTCAATGATTTGCGTATGGTTTAATTTCAGTGGTAGCTTCTGACAGTTGGGGGAACTTGTACATGGTTCTTGTTTAAGCTGATGGTTTCCCTTGGACCCATTAGTCTTGACTCGAGAAGTTTTTTGTCTAGACTCCTCCCCTGGACACTTTTGCCTTGCTATATTGTCTCTTGAATGTCTTGAAGGCTATAGGTTCTCAGAACTTCAGGTTGGCCTTGGTTAGAAAGACAGACTAAGGCATACAAGTAATCCCATTGAATTCGTTAAGAAAGGTTGCCAATGTCAGAAAGAGAGGAAATGTAGGTTGCCAATGTCATTTAAAAAATAAATAAAAAAAAAACAATGTCGCCTCGGATATAAAGTTGCCTCAGATACAATGTAGCTTCGGATACTATGTTGCCTTCGGCTACAATGTCGCTTCGAATACTATGTTGCCTTTAGATATAATGTCGCAACGGATACAATGTCGCCTTCGGATACAAGGTCGCTTCGGATACTATGTTGCCTTCGGATTCAATGTCGCCTTGGATAAAATGTTGCCTCGAATATAAAGCCACCTCGGAAACAATATTGCCCTTCGGCTACAATGTCGCTTCAGATACTACGTTGCCTTTGGATATAATGTCGCCTCGGATACAATGTAGCCTCGGAAACTATTTTGCTATCGGATACAAATTCGCTTCGGATACAATGTCGCCATCGGATACAATGTCGCCATCGGATACAATGTCGCCTTGGATATAAAGTCGCCTTGGGTACAATGTAGCCTCGGGTACTATGCTCCTTCCGGGTACAATGTAGCTTCATATACTATGTTGCCTTCAGATATAATGTGGCCTCGGATACAATGTAGTCTCGTAACTATTTTGCTTTCGGATATAAGGTCGCTTCTGATACTTTGTCACCTTCGGATACTATGTCGCACCGAATACAATGTAGCCCTTCGGCTACAATGTCACTTCAGATACTATGTTGTCTTCAGATACTATTTTGCTTTCGGGTAGTAGTTCGCTTCGGATACTCTGTCGTCGTCGCATACAATGTCGCATTGGATACAATGTTGCCTCAGATATAAAGTCGCCTCAGATACAATGTAGCCTCGGTTACTATGTTGCCTTCGGCTACAATGTCGCTTCGGATACTATATCGCCTTCGGATATAATGTTGCCTCCGATACAATGTAGCCTCGGATTCTATTTTCTTTTGGATAGAAGGTCGCTTTGGATACAATGTCGCCTTGGATATAATGTTGCCTTGGTTATAAAATCGCCTCGGATACAATATAGTCTCGGATAATATGTTGCCTTAGGCTACAATGTCGCTTCGGATACTCTCTTGGCTTCGGATATAATGTCGCCTTAGATACAATGTAGCCTCGGATACTATTTTATTTCGGATAAAAGGTCGCTTCGGATACAATGTCGCCTTGGATATAATGTTGCCTCAGTTATAAAGTCGCCTCAGATACAATGTAGCATCACATATTATGTTGCCTTCGGCTACAATGTCCTTTCGGAAACTATGTTGCCTTCGAATAAAATGTCGCCTCTGATACAATATAGGAATACTATTTTCTTTCAGATACAAAGTCGCTTTGGATACTATGTCGCCTCGGATACAATGTTGCCTCGGATATAAAGTCGCCTCGAATACAATCTAGCTTTGGATAGTATGTTGCCTTTGGCTACAATGTTGCTTCAGATACTATGTTACCTTCGAATATAATGTCGCATCGGATACACTATTGCCTCGGATATGATGTTGCCTTCGGCTACAATGTCGCATCGGATACTATGTTGCCATCGGATATAATGTCACCTCGGACACAATGTAGCCTCGGATACTATTTCTTTCAGATACAAGGTTGCTTCAGATACTATGTCGCCTACGGATACAATCTATCCTCGGATATAAAGTTGCTTCGGGTACTATGTTGCCTTCAGCTACATTGTCACTTCGGATACTATGTTGCCTTCTTATATAATGTCGCCTCAGACAAAATGTAGCCACAGATACTATTTTCTATCGGATAGAAGGTTACTTTGGATAGAATGTCGCCTTTGGATACAATGTCACCTTAGATATAATGTTGCCTCGGTTATAAAGTCGCCTCAGATACAATGTAGCCTCGGATACTATGTTGCATTCGGCTACAAAGTCGCTTCGGATATTACGTTGCCTTCGGATATAATGTCCCCTCGGGTACAATGTAGCCTCAAATACTATTTTGCTTTCCGATACAAGGTCGGTTCGGATACTATGTCGCATTCAGATACAATATCTCCTCGGATATAAAGTCACATCGGATACAATGCTGCCCTTCTGCTATAATGTTGGATCGGATACTATGTTACCTTCAGATATAATGTATCTTCGTATACAATCTAGCCTCAGATACTATTTTCTTTCGGATACTAGGTCAGTTTGGTTACTATGTCGCCTTCGTATACAATGTCGCGTCGGATACAATGTTGCCTCGGATATAAAGCCGCCTCGGGTATTATGTTTCCTTCGGCTACAATGTCGCTTCGGATACTATATTGCCTTCGAATATAATGTCGCCTCGGATACAAGGTTTCCTCAAATATAAAGTCGCCTTGGATACAATGTAGCCTCGGATACTATGTTGAGTTCGGCTATAATGTCAATTCGAATACTATGTTGGCTTCAGATATAATATCGCCTCGGATATTATTTTGCTTTCGGAGACAAGGTCGCTACGGATACTATGTCGCTTCCGGGTACAATGTTGCCTCGAATATAAAGTCACCTTAGATACAATGTTGCCTCGGATACTATGTTGCCTTCGGGTACAACATCGCTACGGATATAATGTCGCTACGGATACAATGTAGCCACGGATACTATTTCTCCTCCAATACACTGTTGCGTCGGATACAATGTTGCCTTGGATACTATGTTGCCATCAGATATAATGTCGCCTCGGATACTATTTCTTTCGGATACAAAGTCGGTTCAGATACTATGTCACCTACGGATACATTGTTGCTTCGGCTACAATGTTGCCTCGGATATAAAGTTGCCTCGGATACAATATAGCCTTGCGTACTATGTTGCCTTCGGTTCATTGTCGCATTAAATACTATGTTGAAATCATATATAATTATGCCTCGGATATAACGTTGCCTCGGATACTATTTTATTTCGGATAAAAGATCGCTTCGGATACAATGTCGCCTTGGATATAATGTTGCCTCTGTTATAAAGTCGCCTCAGATACAATGTTGTCTCAGATATTATGTTGCCTTCGGCTACAATGTCCCTTCGGAAACTATGTTGCCTTTGAATATAATGTCGCCTCTGATAAAATATAGGAATACTATTTTCTTTCGGATACAAAGTCGCTTTGGATACTATGTCGCATCAGATACAATGTTGCCTCGGATATAGAGTCGCCTCGAATACAATCTAGCCGTGGATATTATGTTGCCTTTGGCTACAATGTTGCTTCGGATACGATGTTTCCTTCGGCTACAATGTGGCATCGGATACTATGTTGCCATCGGATATAATGTCACCTCAGACACAATGTAGCGTCGGATACTATTTCTTTCGGATACAAGGTTGCTTCGGATACTATGTCGCCTACGGATACAATCTATCATCGGATATAAAGTTGCCTAGGGTACTATGTTGCCTTCAGCTACAATGTCGCATCGCATACTATGTAGACATCAGATACTATTTCATTCGGATACAAGGTCGCTTCGGAAACTATTTCGCCTTCGGATACAATGTCACCTCGGATATTATTTCACCTTCGGATCCAATGTCGCCTCAGATACAATGTTGCTTCGGATATAAAGTTGCCTCGTATACAATGTAGCCTCGGATACTATGTTGCCTTCGGCTACAATGTCGCCTTGGATTCAATGTTGTCTCAGATACTATTTTGCCTTCGGATACAATATCGCCTTTGATAAAATGTTGTCTCGAATATAAAGTCACCTCGGATACAATATTGCCCTTCGGCTACAATGTCGCTTCAGATACTACGTTGCCTTCGGATATAATGTCGCCTCGGATACAATGTAACATCAGATACTATTTTGCTTTCGTATACAAATTCGCTTCGGATACAATGTCGCCTTGGATACAATGTTGCATCGGATATAAAGTCGCCTCAGGTACAATGTAGCCTCGGGTACTATGCTCCCTCCCGGTACAATCTAGCTTCGGATAGTATACTGCCTTTAGATATAATGTTGCCTCGGATACAATGTAGTCTCGTAACTATTTTGCTTTCGGATACAAGGTCACTTCGGATACTTTGTCTCCTTCGGATACAATGTTGCCTCAGATATAAAGTCGCCTCGGATACAATGTAGCCCTTCGGCTCCAATGTCATTTCGGATACTATATTGCCTTCGGATATAATGTCGCCTCGGATATGATGTAGCCTCGTATAATATTTTGCTTCGGATACTCTATCGTCGTCGCATACAATGTCGCATCGGATACAATGTTGCCTCGGATATAAAAACGCCCCTGATACAATGTAGCTTCGGTTACTCTGTTTCCTTCGGCTACAATGTCACTTCGGATACTATGTTGCCTTCGTATATAATGTCGCCTCAACACAATGTAGCCTCATATACTATTTTCTTTCGGATAGAAGGTCGCTTTGGATACAATGTCGCATTCTGATACAATGTCGCCTTAGATATAATGTTGCCTCGGTTATAAAGTCGCCTCGGATACAATGTAGCCTCAGATACTACGTTGCATTCGACTACAATGTCGCTTCGGATACTACGTTGCCTTCAGATATATTGTCCCCTTGTGGTACAATGTTGCCTCGGATACTATTTCGCTTTCCGATACAAGGTCGGTTTGGATACTATGTCGCATTCACATACAATATCCCCTCGGATATAAAGTCACCTCGGATACAATGTTGCCCTTTCGCTATAATGTCGGATCGGATACTATGTTACCTTCAGATATAATGTCTCCTCGTATACAATCTAGCCTCGGATACTATTTTCTTTCGGATACCAAGTCACTTTGGTTACTATGTCGCCTTCGTATACAATGTCACGTCGGATATAATGTTGCCTCGGATATAAAGCCGCCTCGAATACAATGTAGCCTCGGGTGTTATGTTCCCTTCGGCTACAATGTCGCTTTGGATACTATATTCCCTTCGAATATAATGTCGCCTTGGATACAATATTGCCTCGAATATAAAGTCGCGTTGGATACAATGTAGCCTCGGATACTATGTTGACTTCGACCACAATGTCAATTCGGATATCATGTCGCTTCGGATACAATGTAGCCTCGGATATTATTTTGCTTTCGGATACAAGGTCGCTACGGATACAATGTTGCCTTCGGATATAAAGTCGCCTTAGATACAATGTTGCCTCGGATACTATGTTGCCTTCGGGTACAACGTCTCTACGGATATAATGTCGCCACAGATACAATGTAGCCTCGGATACTATTTCTCCTCCGATACACTGTTGCGTCGGATACAATGTTGCCTAGGATACATTGTTGCCTTCGGCTACAGTGTCGCATCGGATACTATGTTGCCATCAGATATAATGTCGCCTCGAATACTATTTCTTTCGGATACTAAGTCGCTTCGGATACTATGTCACCTACGGATACAATGTTGCCTCAGCTACAATGTTGCCTCGGATATAAAGTTGCCTCGGATACAATATAGCCTTGGATACTAAGTTGCCTTCGGTACAATGTCGCATTAGATACTATGTTGAAATCGTATATAATTACGCCTCGGATACTATTTTGTTCGTATAAAAGGTCGTTTCGCATACTAATTCGTCTTCGGATACAAGTCGCCTCTGATATAAAGTCGCCTCGGATACAATGTTTCCTTGGGTACCATGCTACCTCGGATAAAATGTCGCTTCAGATATAGTCGCCTCAGATATAATGTAGCCCTTCTGCTACAATGTCGTTTCGGATACTAAGTTGGCTTCAGATATAATGTCGCCTCGAAAACGATGTAGCATCGGATACTAGTTCGGTTCGGATACTGTCGCTGTCGCATACAATGTCGCATCGGATATAATGTTGTCTCGGATATAAAGTCGCCTCTGATATAATGTAGCCTCGTTTACTACATAACTTTTGGCTATAATGTCGCTTCAGATATTATGTTGCCTTCAGATATAATGTCGTCTCAGATACAATGTAGCCTCGTATACTATTTTCTTTCGGATAGAAGGTTGCTTTGGATGCAATGTCGCCTTCAGATATAATGTTGCTTCGGTTATAAAGTCGCCTCGGATACATTGTAGCCTCGAATACTATGTTGCCTTCGGCTAAAATGTCACGTTGGATACAATGTTGCCTTTGGATATAATGTCCCCCAATGTAGCCTCACATACTGTTTTGCTTTTCAATACTAGGTCGGTTCGGATACTAAGTCGCCTTCGGATACAATATCACCTCGGATACAATGTTGCCCTTCGGCTATAATGTCGGATCGGATACTATGTTAGCTTCGGGTATCATGTCGCCTCGGATACAATTTAGTCTCGGATACTATTTTCTTTCGAATACAAAGTCGCTTCGGTTACTTTGTCGCCTTCGGATACAATGTCGCATCGGATACAATGTTGCCTCGGATATAAAGTCGTCTCGAATAAAATGTAGTCTCGGGTATTATGTTGCGTTCGGCTACAATGTCGCTTCAGTTAGTAAATTGCCTTAGGATATAATGTCGCCTCGGATATAAAGTCACCTTAGATACAATGTTGCCTCGGATACTATGTTGCCTTCGAGTACAACATCGCTACGGATACAATGTAGCCACGGATACTATTTCTCCTCCAATACACTGTTGCGTCGGATACAATGTTGCCTTGGATACTATGTTCCCATCAGATATAATGTCGCCTCGGATACTATTTCTTTCGGATACAAAGTCGGTTCAGATACTATGTCACCTACGGATACATTGTCGCTTCGGCTACAATGTTGCCTCGGATACAATATAGCCTTGCGTACTATGTTGCCTTCGGTTCATTGTCGCATTAAATACTATGTTGAAATCATATATAATTACGCCTCGGATATAACATTGCCTCGGATACTATTTCATTCGGATACAAGGTCGCTTCGGAAACTATTTCGCCTTCGGATACAATGTCACCTCGGATATTATTTCACCTTCGGATCCAATGTCGCCTCAGATACAATGTTGCTTCGGATATAAAGTTGCCTCGTATACAATGTAGCCTCGGATACTATGTTGCCTTCGGCTACAATGTCGCCTTGGATTCAATGTTGTCTCAGATACTATTTTACCTTCGGATACAATATCGCCTTTGATAAAATGTTGTCTCGAATATAAAGTCTCCTCGGATACAATATTGCCCTTCGGCTACAATGTCGCTTCAGATACTACGTTGCCTTCGGATATAATGTCGCCTCGGATACAATGTAACATCAGATACTATTTTGCTTTCGTATACAAATTCGCTTCGGATACAATGTCGCCTTGGATACAATGTTGCATCGGATATAAAGTCGCCTCAGGTACAATGTATCCTCGGGTACTATGCTCCCTCCCGGTACAATCTAGCTTCGGATAGTATACTGCCTTTAGATATAATGTTGCCTCGGATACAATGTAGTCTCGTAACTATTTTGCTTTCGGATACAAGGTCACTTCGGATACTTTGTCTCCTTCGGATACAATGTTGCCTCAGATATAAAGTCGCCTCGGATACAATGTAGCCCTTCGGCTCCAATGTCATTTCGGATACTATATTGCCTTCGGATATAATGTCGCCTCGGATATGATGTAGCCTCGTATAATATTTTGCTTCGGATACTCTATCGTCGTCGCATACAATGTCGCATCGGCTACAATGTTGCCTCGGATATAAAGTTGCCTCGGATACAATATAGCCTTGCGTACTATGTTGCCTTCGGTTCATTGTCGCATTAAATACTATGTTGAAATCATATATAATTACGCCTCGGATATAACGTTGCCTCGGATACTATTTTATTTCGGATAAAAGGTCGCTTCGGATACAATGTCGCCTTGGATATAATGTTGCCTCTGTTATAAAGTCGCCTCAGATACAATGTTGTCTCAGTTATTATGTTGCCTTCGGCTACAATGTCCCTTCGGAAACTATGTTGCCTTTGAATATAATGTCGCCTCTGATAAAATATAGGAATACTATTTTCTTTCGGATACAAAGTCGCTTTGGATACTATGTCGCATCGGATACAATGTTGCCTCGGATATAGAGTCGCCTCGAATACAATCTAGCCGTGGATACTATGTTGCCTTTGGCTACAATGTTGCTTCGGATACGATGTTTCCTTCGGCTACAATGTCGCATCGGATACTATGTTGCCATCGGATATAATGTCACCTCAGACACAATGTAGCGTCGGATACTATTTCTTTCGGATACAAGGTTGCTTCGGATACTATGTCGCCTACGGATACAATCTATCATCGGATATAAAGTTGCCTAGGGTACTATGTTGCCTTCAGCTACAATGTCGCATCGGATACTATGTAGACATCAGATACTATTTCATTCGGATACAAGGTCGCTTCGGAAACTATTTCGCCTTCGGATACAATGTCACCTCGGATATTATTTCACCTTCGGATCCAATGTCGCCTCAGATACAATGTTGCTTCGGATATAAACTTGCCTCGTATACAATGTAGCCTCGGATACTATGTTGCCTTCGGCTACAATGTCGCCTTGGATTCAATGTTGTCTCAGATACTATTTTGCCTTCGGATACAATATCGCCTTTGATAAAATGTTGTCTCGAATATAAAGTCACCTCGGATACAATATTGCCCTTCGGCTACAATGTCGCTTCAGATACTACGTTGCCTTCGGATATAATGTCGCCTCGGATACAATGTAACATCAGATACTATTTTGCTTTCGTATACAAATTCGCTTCGGATACAATGTCGCCTTGGATACAATGTTGCATCGGATATAAAGTCGCCTCACGTACAATGTAGCCTCGGGTACTATGCTCCCTCCCGGTACAATCTAGCTTCGGATAGTATACTGCCTTTAGATATAATGTTGCCTCGGATACAATGTAGTCTCGTAACTATTTTGCTTTCGGATACAAGGTCACTTCGGATACTTTGTCTCCTTCGGATACAATGTTGCCTCAGATATAAAGTCGCCTCGGATACAATGTAGCCCTTCGGCTCCAATGTCATTTCGGATACTATATTGCCTTCGGATATAATGTCGCCTCGGATATGATGTAGCCTCGTATAATATTTTGCTTCGGATACTCTATCGTCGTCGCATACAATGTCGCATCGGATACAATGTTGCCTCGGATATAAAAACGCCCCTGATACAATGTAGCTTCGGTTACTCTGTTTCCTTCGGCTACAATGTCACTTCGGATACTATGTTGCCTTCGTATATAATGTCGCCTCAACACAATGTAGCCTCATATACTATTTTCTTTCGGATAGAAGGTCGCTTTGGATACAATGTCGCATTCTGATACAATGTCGCCTTAGATATAATGTTGCCTCGGTTATAAAGTCGCCTCGGATACAATGTAGCCTCAGATACTACGTTGCATTCGACTACAATGTCGCTTCGGATACTACGTTGCCTTCAGATATATTGTCCCCTTGTGGTACAATGTTGCCTCGGATACTATTTCGCTTTCCGATACAAGGTCGGTTTGGATACTATGTCGCATTCACATACAATATCCCCTCGGATATAAAGTCACCTCGGATACAATGTTGCCCTTTCGCTATAATGTCGGATCGGATACTATGTTACCTTCAGATATAATGTCTCCTCGTATACAATCTAGCCTCGGATACTATTTTCTTTCGGATACCAAGTCACTTTGGTTACTATGTCGCCTTCGTATACAATGTCACGTCGGATATAATGTTGCCTCGGATATAAAGCCGCCTCGAATACAATGTAGCCTCGGGTGTTATGTTTCCTTCGGCTATAATGTCGCTTTGGATACTATATTCCCTTAGAATATAATGTCGCCTTGGATACAATATTGCCTCGAATATAAAGTCGCGTTGGATACAATGTAGCCTCGGATACTATGTTGACTTCGACCACAATGTCAATTCGGATATCATGTCGCTTCGGATACAATGTAGCCTCGGATATTATTTTGCTTTCGGATACAAGGTCGCTACGGATACAATGTTGCCTTCGGATATAAAGTCGCCTTAGATACAATGTTGCCTCGGATACTATGTTGCCTTCGGGTACAACGTCTCTACGGATATAATGTCGCCACAGATACAATGTAGCCTCGGATACTATTTCTCCTCCGATACACTGTTGCGTCGGATACAATGTTGCCTCGGATACATTGTTGCATTCGGCTACAGTGTCGCATCGGATACTATGTTGCCATCAGATATAATGTCGCCTCGAATACTATTTCTTTCGGATACTAAGTCGCTTCGGATACTATGTCACCTACGGATACAATGTTGCCTCAGCTACAATGTTGCCTCGGATATAAAGTTGCCTCGGATACAATATAGCCTTGGATACTAAGTTGCCTTCGGTACAATGTCGCATTAGATACTATGTTGAAATCGTATATAATTACGCCTCGGATACTATTTCGTTCGTATAAAAGGTCGTTTCGCATACTAATTCATCTTCGGATACAAGTCGCCTCTGATATAAAGTCGCCTCGGATACAATGTTGCCTTGGGTACCATGCTACCTCGGATAAAATGTCGCTTCAGATATAGTCGCCTCAGATATAATGTAGCCCTTCTGCTACAATGTCATTTCGGATACTAAGTTGGCTTCGGATATAATGTCGCCTCGAAAACGATGTAGCCTCGGATACTAGTTCGGTTCGGATACTGTCGCTGTCGCATACAATGTCGCATCGGATATAATGTTGTCTCGGATATAAAGTCGCCTCTGATATAATGTAGCCTCGTTTACTACGTATCTTTTGGCTATAATGTCGCTTCAGATATTATGTTGCCTTCAGATATAATGTCGTCTCAGATACAATGTAGCCTCGTATACTATTTTCTTTCGGATAGAAGGTTGCTTTGGATGCAACGTCGCCTTCAGATATAATCTTGATTCGGTTATAAAGTCGCCTCGGATACATTGTAGCCTCGAATACTATGTTGCCTTCGGCTAAAATGTCACGTTGGATACAATGTTGCCTTTGGATATAATGTCCCCCAATGTAGCCTCACATACTGTTTTGCTTTTCAATACTAGGTCGGTTCGGATACTAAGTCGCCTTCGGATACAATATCACCTCGGATACAATGTTGCCCTTCGGCTATAATGTCGGATCGGATACTATGTTAGCTTCGGGTATCATGTCGCCTCGGATACAATTTAGTCTCGGATACTATTTTCTTTCGGATACAAAGTCGCTTCGGTTACTTTGTCGCCTTCGGATACAATGTCGCATCGGATACAATGTTGCCTCGGATATAAAGTCGTCTCGAATAAAATGTAGTCTCGGGTATTATGTTGCGTTCGGCTACAATGTCGCTTCGGTTAGTAAATTGCCTTAGGATATAATGTCGCCTCGGATATAAAGTCACCTTAGATACAATGTTGCCTCGGATACTATGTTGCCTTCAGGTACAACATCGCTACGGATACAATGTAGCCACGGATACTATTTCTCCTCCAATACACTGTTGCGTCGGATACAATGTTGCCTTGGATACTATGTTGCCATCAAATATAATGTCGCCTCGGATACTATTTCTTTCGGATACAAAGTCGGTTCAGATACTATGTCACCTACGGATACATTGTCGCTTCGGCTACAATGTTGCCTCGGATACAATATAGCCTTGCGTACTATGTTGCCTTCGGTTCATTCTCGCATTAAATACTATGTTGAAATCATATATAATTACGCCTCGGATATAACGTTGCCTCGGATACTATTTTATTTCGGATAAAAGGTCGCTTCGGATACAATGTCGCCTTGGATATAATGTTGCCTCTGTTATAAAGTCGCCTCAGATACAATGTTGTCTCTGATATTATGTTGCCTTCGGCTACAATGTCCCTTCGGAAACTATGTTGCCTTTGAATATAATGTCGCCTCTGATAAAATATAGGAATACTATTTTCTTTCGGATACAAAGTCGCTTTGGATACTATGTCGCATCGGATACAATGTTGCCTCGGATATAGAGTCGCCTCGAATACAATCTAGCCGTGGATACTATGTTGCCTTTGGCTACAATGTTGCTTCGGATACGATGTTTCCTTCGGCTACAATGTCGCATCGGATACTATGTTGCCATCGGATATAATGTCACCTCAGACACAATGTAGCGTCGGATACTATTTCTTTCGGATACAAGGTTGCTTCGGATACTATGTCGCCTACGGATACAATCTATCATCGGATATAAAGTTGCCTAGGGTACTATGTTGCCTTCAGCTACAATGTCGCATCGGATACTATGTAGACATCAGATACTATTTCATTCGGATACAAGGTCGCTTCGGAAACTATTTCGCCTTCGGATACAATGTCACGTCGGATATTATTTCACCTTCGGATCCAATGTCGCCTCAGATACAATGTTGCTTCGGATATAAAGTTGCCTCGTATACAATGTAGCCTCGGATACTATGTTGCCTTCGGCTACAATGTCGCCTTGGATTCAATGTTGTCTCAGATACTATTTTGCCTTCGGATACAATATCGCCTTTGATAAAATGTTGTCTCGAATATAAAGTCTCATCGGATACAATATTGCCCTTCGGCTACAATGTCGCTTCAGATACTACGTTGCCTTCGGATATAATGTCGCCTCGGATACAATGTAACATCAGATACTATTTTGCTTTCGTATACAAATTCGCTTCGGATACAATGTCGCCTTGGATACAATGTTGCATCGGATATAAAGTCGCCTCAGGTACAATGTATCCTCGGGTACTATGCTCCCTCCCGGTACAATCTAGCTTCGGATAGTATACTGCCTTTAGATATAATGTTGCCTCGGATACAATGTAGTCTCGTAACTATTTTGCTTTCGGATACAAGGTCACTTCGGATACTTTGTCTCCTTCGGATACAATGTTGCCTCAGATATAAAGTCGCCTCGGATACAATGTAGCCCTTCGGCTCCAATGTCATTTCGGATACTATATTGCCTTCGGATATAATGTCACCTCGGATATGATGTAGCCTCGTATAATATTTTGCTTCAGATACTCTATCGTCGTCGCATACAATGTCGCATCGGATACAATGTTGCCTCGGTTATAAAAACGCCCCTGATACAATGTAGATTCGGTTACTCTGTTTCCATCGGCTACAATGTCACTTCGGATACTATGTTGCCTTCGTATATAATGTCGCCTCAACACAATGTTGCCTCATATACTATTTTCTTTCGGATAGAAGGTCGCTTTGGATACAATGTCGCATTCTGATACAATGTCGCCTTAGATATAATGTTGCCTCGGTTATAAAGTCGCCTCGGATACAATGTAGCCTCAGATACTACGTTGCATTCGACTACAATGTCGCTTCGGATACTACGTTGCCTTCAGATATATTGTCCCCTTGTGGTACAATGTTGCCTCGGATACTATTTCGCTTTCCGATACAAGGTCGGTTTGGATACTATGTCGCATTCACATACAATATCCCCTCGGATATAAAGTCACCTCGGATACAATGTTGCCCTTTCGCTATAATGTCGGATCGGATACTATATTACCTTCAGATATAATGTCTCCTCGTATACAATCTAGCCTCGGATACTATTTTCTTTCGGATACCAAGTCACTTTGGTTACTATGTCGCCTTCGTATACAATGTCACGTCGGATATAATGTTGCCTCGGATATAAAGCCGCCTCGAATACAATGTAGCCTCGGGGGTTATGTTCCCTTCGGCTACAATGTCGCTTTGGATACTATATTCCCTTCGAATATAATGTCGCCTTGGATACAATATTGCCTCGAATATAAAGTCGCGTTGGATACAATGTTGCCTCGGATACTATGTTGACTTCGACCACAATGTCAATTCGGATATCATGTCGCTTCGGATACAATGTAGCCTCGGATATTATTTTGCTTTCGGATACAAGGTCGCTACGGATACAATGTTGCCTTCGGATATAAAGTCGCCTTAGATACAATGTTGCCTCGGATACTATGTTGCCTTCGGGTACAACGTCTCTACGGATATAATGTCGCCACAGATACAATGTTGCCTCGGATACATTGTTGCCTTCGGCTACAGTGTCGCATCGGATACTATGTTGCCATCAGATATAATGTCGCCTCGAATACTATTTCTTTCGGATACTAAGTCGCTTCGGATACTATGTCACCTACGGATACAATGTTGCCTCAGCTACAATGTTGCCTCGAATATAAAGTTGCCTCGGATACAATATAGCCTTGGATACTAAGTTGCCTTCGGTACAATGTCGCATTAGATACTATGTTGAAATCGTATATAATTACGCCTCGGATACTATTTCGTTCGTATAAAAGGTCGTTTCGCATACTAATTCGTATTCGGATACAAGTCGCCTCTGATATAAAGTCGCCTCGGATACAATGTTGCCTTGGGTACCATGCTACCTCGGATAAAATGTCGCTTCAGATATAGTCGCCTCAGATATAATGTAGCCCTTCCGCTACAATGTCGTTTCGGATACTAAGTTGGCTTCGGATATAATGTCGCCTCGAAAACGATGTAGCCTCGGATACTAGTTCGGTTCGGATACTGTCGCTGTCGCATACAATGTCGCATCGGATATAATGTTGTCTCGGATATAAAGTCGCCTCTGATATAATGTAGCCTCGTTTACTACGTATCTTTTGGCTATAATGTCGCTTCAGATATTATGTTGCCTTCAGATATAATGTCGTCTCAGATACAATGTAGCCTCGTATACTATTTTCTTTCGGATAGAAGGTTGCTTTGGATGCAACGTCGCCTTCAGATATAATGTTGCTTCGGTTATAAAGTCGCCTCGGATACATTGTAGCCTCGAATACTATGTTGCATTCGGCTAAAATGTCACGTTGGATACAATGTTGCCTTTGGATATAATGTCCCCCAATGTAGCCTCACATACTGTTTTGCTTTTCAATACTAGGTCGGTTCGGATACTAAGTCGCCTTCGGATACAATATCACCTCGGATACAATGTTGCCCTTCGGCTATAATGTCGGATCGGATACTATGTTAGCTTCGGGTATCATGTCGCCTCGGATACAATTTAGTCTCGGATACTATTTTCTTTCGGATACAAAGTCGCTTCGGTTACTTTGTCGCCTTCGGATACAATGTCGCATCGGATACAATGTTTCCTCAGATATAAAGTCGTCTCGAATAAAATGTAGTCTCGGGTATTATGTTGCGTTCGGCTACAATGTCGCTTCGGTTAGTAAATTGCCTTAGGATATAATGTCGCCTCGGATATAAAGTCACCTTAGATACAATGTTGCCTCGGATACTATGTTGCCTTCGGGTACAACATCGCTACGGATACAATGTAGCCACGGATACTATTTCTCCTCCAATATACTGTTGCGTCGGATACAATGTTGCCTTGGACACTATGTTGCCATCAGATATAATGTCGCCTCGGATACTATTTCTTTCGGATACAAAGTCGGTTCAGATACTATGTCACCTACGGATACATTGTCGCTTCGGCTATAATGTTGCCTCGGATATAAAGTTGCCTCGGATACAATATAGCCTTGCGTACTATGTTGCCTTCGGTTCATTGTCGCATTAAATACTATGTTGAAATCATATATAATTACGCCTCGGATATAACGTTGCCTCGGATACTATTTTATTTCGGATAAAAGGTCGCTTCGGATACAATGTCGCCTTGGATATAATGTTGCCTCTGTTATAAAGTCGCCTCAGATACAATGTTGTCTCAGATATTATGTTGCCTTCGGCTACAATGTCCCTTCGGAAACTATGTTGCCTTTGAATATAATGTCGCCTCTGATAAAATATAGGAATACTATTTTCTTTCGGATACAAAGTCGCTTTGGATACTATGTCGCATCGGATACAATGTTGCCTCGGATATAGAGTCGCCTCGAATACAATCTAGCCGTGGATACTATGTTGCCTTTGGCTACAATCTAGCTTCGGATAGTATACTGCCTTTAGATATAATGTTGCCTCGGATACAATGTAGTCTCGTAACATTTTGCTTTCGGATACAAGGTCACTTCGGATAATTTGTCTCCTTCGTATACAATGTTGCCTCAGATATAAAGTCGCCTCGGATACAATGTAGCCCTTCGGCTCCAATGTCATTTCGGATACTAAGTTGCCTTCGGTACAATGTCGCATTAGATACTATGTTGAAATCGTATATAATTACGCCTCGGATACTATTTCGTTCGTATAAAAGGTCGTTTCGCATACTAATTCGTCTTCGGATACAAGTCGCCTCTGATATAAAGTCGCCTCGGATACAATGTTTCCTTGGGTACCATGCTACCTCGGATAAAATGTCGCTTCAGATATAGTCGCCTCAGATATAATGTAGCCCTTCTGCTACAATGTCGTTTCGGATACTAAGTTGGCTTCAGATATAATGTCGCCTCGAAAACGATGTAGCATCGGATACTAGTTCGGTTCGGATACTGTCGCTGTCGCATACAATGTCGCATCGGATATAATGTTGTCTCGGATATAAAGTCGCCTCTGATATAATGTAGCCTCGTTTACTACGTATCTTTTGGCTATAATGTCGCTTCAGATATTATGTTGCCTTCAGATATAATGTCGTCTCAGATACAATGTAGCCTCACATACTGTTTTGCTTTTCAATACTAGGTCGGTTCGGATACTAAGTCGCCTTCGGATACAATATCACCTCGGATACAATGTTGCCCTTCGGCTATAATGTCGGATCGGATACTATGTTAGCTTCGGGTATCATGTCGCCTCGGATACAATTTAGTCTCGGATACTATTTTCTTTCGGATACAAAGTCGCTTCGGTTACTTTGTCGCCTTCGGATACAATGTCGCATCGGATACAATGTTGCCTCGGATATAAAGTCGTCTCGAATAAAATGTAGTCTCGGGTATTATGTTGCGTTCGGCTACAATGTCGCTTCGGTTAGTAAATTGCCTTAGGATATAATGTCGCCTCGGATATAAAGTCACCTTAGATACAATGTTGCCTCGGATACTATGTTGCCTTCGAGTACAACATCGCTACGGATACAATGTAGCCACGGATACTATTTCTCCTCCAATACACTGTTGCGTCGGATACAATGTTGCCTTGGATACTATGTTCCCATCAGATATAATGTCACCTCGGATACTATTTCTTTCGGATACAAAGTCGGTTCAGATACTATGTCACCTACGGATACATTGTCGCTTCGGCTATAATGTTGCCTCGGATATAAAGTTGCCTCGGATACAATATAGCCTTGCGTACTATGTTGCCTTCGGTTCATTGTCGCATTAAATACTATGTTGAAATCATATATAATTACGCCTCGGATATAACATTGCCTCGGATACTATTTTATTTCGGATAAAAGGTCGCTTCGGATACAATGTCGCCTTGGATATAATGTTGCCTCTGTTATAAAGTCGCCTCAGATACAATGTTGTCTCAGATATTATGTTGCCTTCGGCTACAATGTCCCTTCGGAAACTATGTTGCCTTTGAATATAATGTCGCCTCTGATAAAATATAGGAATACTATTTTCTTTCGGATACAAAGTCGCTTTGGATACTATGTCGCATCGGATACAATGTTGCCTCGGATATAGAGTCGCCTCGAATACAATCTAGCCGTGGATACTATGTTGCCTTTGGCTACAATGTTACTTCGGATACGATGTTTCCTTCGGCTACAATGTCGCATCGGATACTATGTTGCCATCGGATATAATGTCACCTCAGACACAATGTAGCGTCGGATACTATTTCTTTCGGATACAAGGTTGCTTCGGATACTATGTCGCCTACGGATACAATCTATCATCGGATATAAAGTTGCCTAGGGTACTATGTTGCCTTCAGCTACAATGTCGCATCGGATACTATGTAGACATCAGATACTATTTCATTCGGATACAAGGTCGCTTCGGAAACTATTTCGCCTTCGGATACAATGTCACCTCGGATATTATTTCACCTTCGGATCCAATGTCGCCTCAGATACAATGTTGCTTCGGATATAAAGTTGCCTCGTATACAATGTAGCCTCGGATACTATGTTGCCTTCGGCTACAATGTCGCCTTGGATTCAATGTTGTCTCAGATACTATTTTGCCTTCGGATACAATATCGCCTTTGATAAAATGTTGTCTCGAATATAAAGTCTCCTTGATACAGTATTGCCCTTCGGCTACAATGTCGCTTCAGATACTACGTTGCCTTCGGATATAATGTCGCCTCGGATACAATGTAACATCAGATACTATTTTGCTTTCGTATACAAATTCGCTTCGGATACAATGTCGCCTTGGATACAATGTTGCATCGGATATAAAGTCGCCTCAGGTACAATGTAGCCTCGGGTACTATGCTCCCTCCCGGTACAATCTAGCTTCGGATAGTATACTGCCTTTAGATATAATGTTGCCTCGGATACAATGTAGTCTCGTAACTATTTTGCTTTCGGATACAAGGTCACTTCGGATACTTTGTCTCCTTCGGATACAATGTTGCCTCAGATATAAATTCGCCTCGGATACAATGTAGCCCTTCGGCTCCAATGTCATTTCGGATACTATATTGCCTTCGGATATAATGTCGCCTCGGATATGATGTAGCCTCGTATAATATTTTGCTTCGGATACTCTATCGTCGTCGCATACAATGTCGCATCGGCTACAATGTTGCCTCGGATATAAAGTTGCCCCGGATACAATATAGCCTTGCGTACTATGTTGCCTTCGGTTCATTGTCGCATTAAATACTATGTTGAAATCATATATAATTACGCCTCGGATATAACGTTGCCTCGGATACTATTTTATTTCGGATAAAAGGTCGCTTCGGATACAATGTCGCCTTGGATATAATGTTGCCTCTGTTATAAAGTCGCCTCAGATACAATTTTGTCTCAGTTATTATGTTGCCTTCGGCTACAATGTCCCTTCGGAAACTATGTTGCCTTTGAATATAATGTCGCCTCTGATAAAATATAGGAATACTATTTTCTTTCGGATACAAAGTCGCTTTGGATACTATGTCGCATCGGATACAATGTTGCCTCGGATATAGAGTCGCCTCGAATACAATCTAGCCGTGGATACTATGTTGCCTTTGGCTACAATGTTGCTTCGGATACGATGTTTCCTTCAGCTACAATGTCGCATCGGATACTATGTTGCCATCGGATATAATGTCACCTCAGACACAATGTAGCGTCGGATACTATTTCTTTCGGATACAAGGTTGCTTCGGATACTATGTCGCCTACGGATACAATCTATCATCGGATATAAAGTTGCCTAGGGTACTATGTTGCCTTCAGCTACAATGTCGCATCGGATACTATGTAGACATCAGATACTATTTCATTCGGATACAAGGTCGCTTCGGAAACTATTTCGCCTTCGGATACAATGTCACCTCGGATATTATTTCACCTTCGGATCCAATGTTGCCTCAGATACAATGTTGCTTCGGATATAAACTTGCCTCGTATACAATGTAGCCTCGGATACTATGTTGCCTTCGGCTACAATGTCGCCTTGGATTCAATGTTGTCTCAGATACTATTTTGCCTTCGGATACAATATCGCCTTTGATAAAATGTTGTCTCGAATATAAAGTCACCTCGGATACAATATTGCCCTTCGGCTACAATGTCGCTTCAGATACTACGTTGCCTTCGGATATAATGTCGCCTCGGATACAATGTAACATCAGATACTATTTTGCTTTCGTATACAAATTCGCTTCGGATACAATGTCGCCTTGGATACAATGTTGCATCGGATATAAAGTCGCCTCACGTACAATGTAGCCTCGGGTACTATGCTCCCTCCCGGTACAATCTAGCTTCGGATAGTATACTGCCTTTAGATATAATGTTGCCTCGGATACAATGTAGTCTCGTAACTATTTTGCTTTCGGATACAAGGTCACTTCGGATACTTTGTCTCCTTCGGATACAATGTTGCCTCAGATATAAAGTCGCCTCGGATACAATGTAGCCCTTCGGCTCCAATGTCATTTCGGATACTATATTGCCTTCGGATATAATGTCGCCTCGGATATGATGTAGCCTCGTATAATATTTTGCTTCGGATACTCTATCGTCGTCGCATACAATGTCGCATCGGATACAATGTTGCCTCGGATATAAAAACGCCCCTGATACAATGTAGCTTCGGTTACTCTGTTTCCTTCGGCTACAATGTCACTTCGGATACTATGTTGCCTTCGTATATAATGTCGCCTCAACACAATGTAGCCTCATATACTATTTTCTTTCGGATAGAAGGTCGCTTTGGATACAATGTCGCATTCTGATACAATGTCGCCTTAGATATAATGTTGCCTCGGTTATAAAGTCGCCTCGGATACAATGTAGCCTCAGATACTACGTTGCATTCGACTACAATGTCGCTTCGGATACTACGTTGCCTTCAGATATATTGTCCCCTTGTGGTACAATGTTGCCTCGGATACTATTTCGCTTTCCGATACAAGGTCAGTTTGGATACTATGTCGCATTCACATACAATATCCCCTCGGATATAAAGTCACCTCGGATACAATGTTGCCCTTTCGCTATAATGTCGGATCGGATACTATGTTACCTTCAGATATAATGTCTCCTCGTATACAATCTAGCCTCGGATACTATTTTCTTTCGGATACCAAGTCACTTTGGTTACTATGTCGCCTTCGTATACAATGTCACGTCGGATATAATGTTGCCTCGGATATAAAGCCGCCTCGAATACAATGTAGCCTCGGGTGTTATGTTTCCTTCGGCTATAATGTCGCTTTGGATACTATATTCCCTTAGAATATAATGTCGCCTTGGATACAATATTGCCTCGAATATAAAGTCGCGTTGGATACAATGTAGCCTCGGATACTATGTTGACTTCGACCACAATGTCAATTCGGATATCATGTCGCTTCGGATACAATGTAGACTCGGATATTATTTTGCTTTCGGATACAAGGTCGCTACGGATACAATGTTGCCTTCGGATATAAAGTCGCCTTAGATACAATGTTGCCTCGGATACTATGTTGCCTTCGGGTACAACGTCTCTACGGATATAATGTCGCCACAGATACAATGTAGCCTCGGATACTATTTCTCCTCCGATACACTGTTGCGTCGGATACAATGTTGCCTCGGATACATTGTTGCCTTCGGCTACAGTGTCGCATCGGATACTATGTTTCCATCAGATATAATGTCGCCTCGAATACTATTTCTTTCGGATACTAAGTCGCTTCGGATACTATGTCACCTACGGATACAATGTTGCCTCAGCTACAATGTTGCCTCGGATATAAAGTTGCCTCGGATACAATATAGCCTTGGATACTAAGTTGCCTTCGGTACAATGTCGCATTAGATACTATGTTGAAATCGTATATAATTACGCCTCGGATACTATTTCGTTCGTATAAAAGGTCGTTTCGCATACTAATTCGTCTTCGGATACTAGTCGCCTCTGATATAAAGTCGCCTCGGATACAATGTTGCCTTGGGTACCATGCTACCTCGGATAAAATGTCGCTTCAGATATAGTCGCCTCAGATATAATGTAGCCCTTCTGCTACAATGTCGTTTCGGATACTAAGTTGGCTTCGGATATAATGTCGCCTCGAAAACGATGTAGCCTCGGATACTAGTTCGGTTCGGATACTGTCGCTGTCGCATACAATGTCGCATCGGATATAATGTTGTCTCGGATATAAAGTCGCCTCTGATATAATGTAGCCTCGTTTACTACGTATCTTTTGGCTATAATGTCGCTTCAGATATTATGTTGCCTTCAGATATAATGACGTCTCAGATACAATGTAGCCTCGTATACTATTTTCTTTCGGATAGAAGGTTGCTTTGGATGCAACGTCGCCTTCAGATATAATCTTGATTCGGTTATAAAGTCGCCTCGGATACATTGTAGCCTCGAATACTATGTTGCCTTCGGCTAAAATGTCACGTTGGATACAATGTTGCCTTTGGATATAATGTCCCCCAATGTAGCCTCACATACTGTTTTGCTTTTCAATACTAGGTCGGTTCGGATACTAAGTCGCCTTCGGATACAATATCACCTCGGATAAAATGTTGCCCTTCGGCTATAATGTCGGATCGGATACTATGTTAGCTTCGGGTATCATGTCGCCTCGGATACAATTTAGTCTCGGATACTATTTTCTTTCGGATACAAAGTCGCTTCGGTTACTTTGTCGCCTTCGGATACAATGTCGCATCGGATACAATGTTGCCTCGGATATAAAGTCGTCTCGAATAAAATGTAGTCTCGGGTATTATGTTGCGTTCGGCTACAATGTCGCATCGGTTAGTAAATTGCCTTAGTATATATTGTCGCCTCGGATATAAAGTCACCTTAGATACAATGTTGCCTCGGATACTATGTTGCCTTAGGGTACAATGTTGCCTTGGATACTATGTTGCCATCAGATATAATGTCGCCTCGGATACTATTTCTTTCGGATACAAAGTCGGTTCAGATACTATGTCACCTACGGATACATTGTCGCTTTGGCTATAATGTTGCCTCGGATATAAAGTTGCCTCGGATACAATATAGCCTTGCGTACTATGTTGCCTTCGGTTCATTGTCTCATTAAATACTATGTTGAAATCATATATAATTACGCCTCGGATATAACGTTGCCTCGGATACTATTTTATTTCGGATAAAAGGTCGCTTCGGATACAATGTCGCCTTGGATATAATGTTGCCTCTGTTATAAAGTCGCCTCAGATACAATGTTGTCTCAGATATTATGTTGCCTTCGGCTACAATGTCCCTTCGGAAACTATGTTGCCTTTGAATATAATGTCGCCTCTGATAAAATATAGGAATACTATTTTCTTTCGGATACAAAGTCGCTTTGGATACTATGTCGCATCGGATACAATGTTGCCTCGGATATAGAGTCGCCTCGAATACAATCTAGCCGTGGATACTATGTTGCCTTTGGCTACAATGTTGCTTCGGATACGATGTTTCCTTCGGCTACAATGTCGCATCGGATACTATGTTGCCATCGGATATAATGTCACCTCAGACACAATGTAGCGTCAGATACTATTTCTTTCGGATACAAGGTTGCTTCGGATACTATGTCGCCTACTGATACAATCTATCATCGGATAGCGTCGGATACTATTTTCTTTCGTATAGAAGGTTGCTTTGGATGCAACGTCGCCTTCAGATATAATGTTGCTTCGGTTATAAAGTCGCCTCGGATACATTGTAGCCTCGAATACTATGTTGCCTTCGGCTAAAATGTCACGTTGGATACAATGTTGCCTTTGGATATAATGTCCCCCAATGTAGCCTCACATACTGTTTTGCTTTTCAATACTAGGTCGGTTCGGATACTAAGTCGCCTTCGGATACAATATCACCTCGGATACAATGTTGCCCTTCGGCTATAATGTCGGATCGGATACTATGTTAGCTTCGGGTATCATGTCGCCTCGGATACAATTTAGTCTCGGATACTATTTTCTTTCGGATACAAAGTCGCTTCGGTTACTTTGTCGCCTTCGGATACAATGTCGCATCGGATACAATGTTGCCTCGGATATAAAGTCGTCTCGAATAAAATGTAGTCTCGGGTATTATGTTGCGTTCGGCTACAATGTCGCTTCGGTTAGTAAATTGCCTTAGGATATAATGTCGCTGTGGGACCCGATCCCGCGAGAGGGGTGGGGCGCGAGCTGCCACGCCTTCTCTTGGTCTCTCGTACCCACGCGATTGGCGTGTGCATTTTTATTATCGATTTTAATTTATCTTTTATGTGAACTTGGG
This sequence comes from Tasmannia lanceolata, assembly GCF_043159265.1. NCBI lineage: Eukaryota > Viridiplantae > Streptophyta > Magnoliopsida > Canellales > Winteraceae > Tasmannia > Tasmannia lanceolata. The sequence goes on along the minus strand of NW_027518701.1, from coordinate 17,802,988 downwards.
ATCACTAAGGCAATCCGAATTCCACACAAAAGAGACTGACAGAGTCGCCACCTAGATGTGGGATCTAGGACCCGAAATTAACCAGAAATCTAGACTCGCTACCTGGTTACAAGAATGGAAGGTATGGGGATTTATCCACCACATGCACCATTCCTGCCCGATAATCGGTCTTCGATTCCAAAAGCTAACTCTTTTAAATTTATTTTAAATGGCTCATTCAACTCTCTGTTAATGTGCTAACTACGGGACATGCATCCTATGATCTAATTTCAATGTGAATCCTAAATGTGTATCTTGATTTCTTAATTTGTCTGGATTCATTCTAAGTGAAAGTTCTCCTAAAATTCTAATTTCATGGAAAATCCTAAGTGATTTGATTAAGCATTTACAAGAAAATTAATATACAAAACACCACAATTTGTTGTGGTGCCGACTCGCGGTTGGTATGCCATCAGACATCCAAGCTGCCTACGTACCCAAGCCTCACTGGGATCAGAGTCGAGCTTTGATGAATTGATTTTCTTCCTTCAATTCCTTCACCTGTTGGACGAGCTGGGCCAGGATTTCTGTGACATGAAAGAGTTGAAAATTTTCTATAGAATCTGCCATAGGTAGGAAAAAGTGGATAGAGAGACTTCCAAAGAAAATGGGGAATTAGCTTCTTCACTGGCCAAGAATAGATTCAAACCCAAGAAGCTTTCCTGGATTTTCAGCAGTGATCCTGACATAGAAATAAACACGAGATGTAAGCATGACATTCAGGGAATTTTTCCTTTCTATGATTGACATGATAATTATGATACGACTAGATAAGGAATGGGAAGTAAAGTGATGGTTCCTCAAAACAAATAAACACAACAATGATGACATGATAGCACGCGGGGAATGCCCCTAGCTCAAGGATTCTGAGAGTGAACTCTGAAGGACTTAGCAAAATAATCTTGAAAAATGTAGTCCCTAGAGGAGGAAGAGACCAAGGGTACAAGCAAGATTGAATCATCTGGACCAGGCATGATCAGATCATGAGATTGCATAATCGAAAGATTGTGAAATTCTGCTCCTGCCAGTTAGGGGATGGCATGAAGATACGATCGAATCGTATGATAGAAGAATGAAAGACGCACGATCAAGAGATTAGATGAGATAGCATAAGATTGCTTTCAACGGATAGATCATGAATGACTAATCCTATGAGATTTTTGGAAATGATGGGATTTATATCCTAACCCCAAAGGGAAAGTTTTTAATCTTCACACATTTTATCAGTGTTACCTTAAGGCATCAACCCTAATCCTAATCTGGCGGAGTGGAGACAGGATCTCGACTCATGACTTTGTTTGTGCACCTAAGGACCGATCGTAGCCATTGGAAGATGGACCACGGCCTAATCTAGACACAAATGGGTAGGATATCCTAAACTAGGCTCACACACGTGATGCACATGTGTTCGTATACTACATGCATGTGTGGGTTAATCTAGGGGTAAGGCCAAGAGTTCCCTTAGCGCGAATCCATGTTCGATATACTGTACCAGTGTCCGGCGTATCAGTACGTGAACAAGAGATCCGTTTACGCACCATAAGGTGCTAGGCTAAGGGTGGAATGCTTCTCTAGCACAGAGGCACCAGGTGATGAAATCCCAGTCAACCATGCTAGATAACACTCCGGGTTCCTAAAATAGGACGTGTGTGCATGTGAGATGCAGGGTTTAAATGCAAGTGATGTAAGTGTGTGCAATAAGTTCGCGCAATCTATGATGCCTTCAGGTTTTGTTAGATTAAGTTCAAGTAAAATGTGATGAGAAAATAAAGCATACAAACTAATCTAATAAGCAAAGAAATGATAGAGTTTTTATGAGCCAGTTAAATTAAATTCAAATGAGTTATCTTTTGAAATTTTAATGAAGTTAGGCGGTCCCCAGCAGAGTCGCCAAACTGTGGGACCCGATCCCGCGAGAGGGGTGGGGCGCGAGCCGCCACGCATTCTCTTGGTCTCTCGTACCCACGCGATTGGCGTGTGCATTTTTATTATCGATTTTAATTCATCTTTTATGTGAACTTGGGATCACTAAGGCAATCCGAATTCCACACAAAAGAGACTGACAGAGTCGCCACCTAGATGTGGGATCTAGGACCCGAAATTAACCAGAAATCTAGACTCGCTACCTGGTTACAAGAATGGAAGGTATGGAGATTTATCCACCACATGCACCATTCCTGCCCGATAATCGGTCTTCGATTCCAAAAGCTAACTCTTTTAAATTTATTTTAAATGGCTCATTCAACTCTCTGTTAATGTGCTAACTACGGGACATGCATCCTATGATCTAATTTCAATGTGAATCCTAAATGTGTATCTTGATTTCTTAATTTGTCTGGATTCATTCTAAGTGAAAGTTCTCCTAAAATTCTAATTTCATGGAAAATCCTAAGTGATTTGATTAAGCATTTACAAGAAAATTAATATACAAAACACCACAATTTGTTGTGGTGCCGACTCGCGGTTGGTATGCCATCAGACATCCAAGCTGCCTACGTACCCAAGCCTCACTGGGATCAGAGTCGACGTAGTTCGGTGCACCTAAGCTAAGCTACTTATGCCTAACTCATCTAAGACACCGATCTAAACTGGACTGACTGTTTCAACAGTTTTGAGAGAAGTTATTTAATTCAAGTTGAAGTTTTTATTATCCTAGGACTTCATCTAAGATGTTATATGATTCTTATCTAAATGCAAGTTGTTCCTTAGACTAATGCAGGTTAGCCTACATCCTAGTTTACTAGGCTTGTCCTAGGGAAAGATTGGGTGACTAGTGTAACTAGACCTATGGCACGGTTGCTATTCATAGCAAGCGTCCGTGATGAGGCTGGACTCCTAACTCTAGGACTCCCTAAAACCTAAGACTCCCTAAAACTTAGGACACGACACGACACGACACCAGTGTTCCTAAATTGGGCTCTAATGGTTCTTACGACGGAAACCATAATCCAATGGTTCCGAGAGACACGAGATGAATCGATTTCAGCTTTTGAAGTTAGTTAATTTCAGATTTCAAGGCTTTTCAGTTTCTAGACATTCAAGGATTACCAATGGTTCTAGGGTTCACCAATTTCGACCCAGAATAGCATCCAAGGAAGGGAATCGTGCGCTCTTTCCTTGTGCAATTTAATACTTAGGTTATAGCACCTTATTGCCTGGCATATCTCAGGATTTCCGTGGACAGTAACCTCGGAGCCAACAACGTGCTATAGCTTAAATATTCAAATTGTCAAAGATCGAGTGCAATAGGGATACGATTATGAATGCACTGGCCATTTTTCCAGGGAAATCTAAAGATCCTAAGATTGCTGTTTCAATGGATTAAGGAGTAATATGTGACAGAGATTTAAGGTTCTTTAGAGATTTTCAGATGATTTTTAATTAATTTCGGATTTTCAATACAGAAGCAAGATATGATGAGATGTAGCTTATTGAGAGATTTTTACAGATTTTTACATTAAACTCATATTTAATTTTGATTTAACAATTAATTGACCAGATTGCAAAAATAACACAGAAACTACTAGAAATAGAAATTTAAATTCAGTGAAATTTCTACAAAAATAAGATATGAGTAAATATAGCATGCTGTGAGATTGTCATGAATTTTGGAAACTATTTACTATCAGCTTCGGATTTTTCAATTTTCAGCCCAGATTATGAATTAACACTACATCCCATATGAAATAAGATCTAAATCACTTGAAAATTTTACAGAAACTAGAAATATGGAATATAAGAATACTGTAAAAATTTTGAGAATTTTATCTGTGATCTGATGTCAGTAAAAATTCTCCCAAAATCTGATAAGTTTCAAAGAAAGTATAAAATGATATGCCAAACCAATTCCACAAATTCCCAAAAATTTATGGTAGAATGTATCAGCATTATATTATTTTCCTACGAAATTGCATTAATTTTGGAATTCGTTTAGTATATATTTTATTTTTCTTCATCGAAAAGATATTTTTGAAGAGTTTTCTATTTTTTTAACACGATTTTCGAGAAAATTACGATTCCGGAAAACGTCCTCCGACCTTGTTCTGATGTGATGAAAGCAAGAAAAATTTAAAATTCCAAAAAATAGATCATCCTGAGATGGCTATTTTTTCGAATTTCGTAATTACTCAGCCAATATTTAAAATAAAATACCACTCTTCACTCAAATTCTAAAAAACCGTTGATTCAATGTCCGATCCGATCCGATAGTTATTTTACTCTATTCAAGTAGAACATCGTATTAAATTTTGGGACGAAACGGATTTGAAATCCTCATGCAGATCATGATTTTTAGCATACACATTTAATATTCAATTAAATTCAATTAAAGGCTAAAAATCATGCAAAATTCATAATAAATGCCAAATAATTCGGGAATAATCCGAGAATGGGGTACCAACCTGTGATAGAGTTCCCCGCCGAATCCGAGGACCGAAAAATCCGAAAATATCCCGCCGATGTGATCCGCTCCGCTTTTATTCTTCTCTTTTTCTTTATTTTTTCCTTTTATTTTTCTCACGTGAGAGAGTTGGGGAGACGAGAGAGAGTAAGAGAGGCCGAGAGATGAAGAGAGAGAGATGGAGGGAAAGGGAGAAAGAGAGAAACTGAGAGAGAGACAGAGAGAGAGAGAGAGAGAGAGAGAAATGTGACTGCTTATGATCTCCTCTCTCCAAAAAAGAAAACAAACGTCCTCCCCTCGATTCGACAACCAAGATTTCACATAAGATGTGAGTCGGTCACAATGGTTGGGTGCTCACAAGGAGTTCAGCTACCAAGAAGGGGAGTGCAATTCAACCATATGACGAAGTGAGATAAGAAAGGGATGATGGTTCGATGAAAATGGATGTGTATAATCAAGAATTGATGGGAAATGGATATGGACGTTAGATGATGGAGATGGAGTCAGATTTAGGATGATCGGCCATGAGAAAATGGGTGTGGTATATGGGAATAGAAGTGGGATTCGAGAGCCAGGGGAGAGTGAGAAAGAGACCGAGAGGGAGAGTTAAAGAGAGCGTGAAAAAGAACAGAGCACGCGATGCTCTGTTTTTTTCACGTTTTTTTCTTTTTTTATTTTTTTTTAAAAGGCTGCTGTTGGACCAACGTAACAGCCGAGAGAGAGGGAGTGAGTACGCGGATCGTGGGGAGATGGGGGAAGCAGAGCTGGGGAGAGCTAGAGGGATGGTGCCGTGCGGGGATGATCCAGAAGAAAACCGAGCCTCTCCCCTTTTTTCTTTCTTCGTTTCTTTTTTTTTTTTCCTTAGCTGTTGCTCCCCAAAAAAAACCGAGTATCTCCTCCCTCTTTTGTGAAAGTTTTCCTACCTTAATATGTGACCTGCTTGCCCCTTTATTTCCATAGTGAAAGAATTATTTTAGACAACCTTTCTTTTGTTTACTTTATTTAGAACAATTACTAAATCTTTCAACGTGAGCTGCTTTCCATCCTCTTCTTCTTTTTCCAAGAGAGTGCAGACTTGCCTCTTTTTTTATAATGCAAGGATAGTGAGGCTTGCCTTTTAAATACAAGAGAGATAAGGGGTTGTTCGATTTGTTTTTATTGGGAAAAGAAAGTTGTCTAATTTCTTTGAAATATCTCAAAGCATCCCCAATCATACCTTTAACAGAGTTTTTTTCTTTTTCGATGGGAGATATAAGGGAGGTGAAGAATAAGAGTGGTCGGTTGGATTGCTATGGGGACGTGGGATTAACATGTGGATGTGTGATGTATAGCATATATAAAATCCTCCTCAAAATTGACCCCACCTATGATCAACCGAACATCCATTCCATTGTAAATGGGATACATGTTGTAAATGAACGTAGAATGAAATGAGTGGGGCCCTCATACAACTTGGGCACTTTTCCTATACTTATAATTTTATATTTAAAAGCTTAGCGGGCCACACAAGAGATTAAATTTTGCCAGGACTCATCCTCTAGGCATCCTTTATTTTTTTCACATGTAACTCCTAGAGAAAACAATATAATGCACTGATGTCCTTGAGTGGGCCGCACCTCATAAGATGATCTAAACCGTTCACTTTGACAGGCCATGGCATGGACAGCTTGTATCCTCCAAATATCACCCCCATGGGATGATCCAAACCATTAATTTATAAAGTTGTGCCTCAAAAATCATTTCCGAGGGTTATCCGAATAGTTCAACTTGATGGTCACAATAAAAATTGGTTGTTAAAATAACCTCCCTGAGATCTTGACTGCTCCCTTGATGGGCATCTTTATGCATTGGATCAAAGTAGGCTCAACACTCATTTTTCATTAAAACAATATACGGGCCCCCTGCTTGATCCAAATCTACACAAATGCTCAATGCGGGCCCCCCAAGCGGGTCCAAATTCTCCCTGGCTTGGATTCTCGCGAATAACCCTTCTCAACACTTAGCGGAAAAATGTGAAACACGGCATAAATGATTGGAAAGATTGAGGAAATATAAGAGACGGACACGGGAATGGAAAACACCGAAGAACCGATAGAAAAACACTAACTTCTCTGTTGACTAAGGCGGAGCAAAATGGGGGTGTCTACAGATGCCCCTCTTTGGTAGAGATGACGTAGTCATCGAATACCAAAGTCAAAATGACAGAACCATTTTGCGTAGCTTTAATCGACAAACGACTCTACACAAAACGGAACCTAGACGCAAACATTTACTACCTAATGCAAGACCCTAAACGAAATCCTAGAATTGGAATGCAATAAAAAATCCCGCTGCGGTGCCGCTCACAAATGGGCAACGAGAGAAATGGGATACCATTTTCAAATGGATTTTCGAAGGGAAAGGAATATCGCTTTTGAACGGCTTCAGAGGAAATGAGACGTCATTTTCAAATGGTCTCAGAGAGAATAATGGATGACTTTCGAAAGATTTTTAATGAAAACACAGCATCATTTTTGAATGGGCTTGGGCAAGATGAAATACCGTATTTATACGGATTCCAAGAAAATGAGACATCATACTTGTATGATGTTCAAAGGGGATACGAGACCATAGTTGTATGGACTTGAAGAGAATGAAATACCGTATTTGTACGGATTCCGACGAAATGAGACATCATAGTTGTATGATGTTCAAAGAGAATAAGAGACCATAGTTGTATGGACTCGAAGAGAATGAAATACCGTATTTGTACGGATTCCAAGGAAATGAGACATCATAGTTGTATGATGTTCAAAGGGGATAAGAGACCATAGTTGTATGGACTCGAAGAGAATGAAATACCGTATTTGTACGGATTCCAAGGAAATGAGACATCATAGTTATATGATGTTCAAAGGGGATAAGAGACCATAGTTGTATGGACTCGAAGAGAATGAAATACCGTATTTGTACGGATTCCAAGGAAATGAGACATCATAGTTATATGATGTTCAAAGGGGATAAGAGACCATAGTTGTATGGACTTGAAGAGAATGAAATACCGTATTTGTACGGATTCCGAGGAAATGAGACATCATAGTTGTATGATGTTCAAAGGGGATAAGAGACCATAGTTGTATGGACTCGAAGAGAATGAAATACCGTATTTGTACGGATTCCAAGGAAATGAGACATCATAGTTGTATGATGTTCAAAGGGGATAAGAGACCATAGTTGTATGGACTCGAAGAAAAGAGGCACCGTTCTCAAACGGGCTCGAAGAATTTAGAGATTTTTCATGAGCTTGAATTTGACGTAGGATTGGATTTTTTTTTGAATCGGGGATTGGATTTGATAAATTTTTGTTTTATTTTTTTATTTTTGGGAAATGAGGCACCGTCCACAAACGGGCTCAAGGAGAAGACGAGACCATTCACAAATGGACTCGAGAAGTGAAGCACCGTTCACAAACGGGCTCGAAGAATTTAGAGATTTTTCATGAGCTTGAATTTGACGTAGGATTGGATTTTTTTTTTTTTTTTTTGAATCGGGGATTGGATTTGATGAATTTTTTTTTAATTTTATTTTTGGGAAATGAGGCACCGTCCACAAACGGGCTCAAGGAGAAGATGAGACCATTCACAAATGGACTCGAGAAGAGAGGCACCGTTCACAAACGGGCTCAAGGAATTTTAGAGATTTTTCATTAACTTGAATTTGACGTAGGATTGGATTTTTTTGAATTGAGGATTGGATTTGATGAATTTTTTTATTTTTGGGAAATGAGGCACCGTTCACAAACGGGCTCAAGGAGAAGACGAGACCATTCACAAATGGCCTCGGGAAAAGAGGCACCGTTCACAAACGGGCTCAAAGAATTTAGAGATTTTTCATGAACTTGAATTTGACGTAGAATTAGGGTTTGATGAATTGGGGATTGGATTTGACGAATTTTTTTTAATTTTTGAGAAATGAGGCACCGTTCACAAACGGGCTCAAAGAAACAAGATAGCTTTGATTTATGAATTCAACAACGAAGAGTTTAGATATTTTTCATGAGTTTGAATTTGACGTAAGATTGGATTTGATGAATTTTAGATTTTTTTTTTTTTGAATTCAATGAAATCGGGGACATTATAGATCGTGCCCGACAAAGATAATGGAAATCAGGACTTTGACGAATGACGAAACGGCAAACCTTAGGAACGAAGAACCATTACTAACAAGAATGGATTAGGAACACTTTTATGAAACTTCAACTAGATTTTTCTCAAAGAGACAGCTGGTCTTGTCTTCTGGGGATTTTGATAGCTGAAACTTTTAACAAGATACTTGAAATTGGTAATTTAAAACAACGGCTCTCTTGGATATTAACATGGAAAAGCGGGATTTGCTTCTTGACAGGTGCTTAGATAAACATTTCTTGACTAGGATAGTATTTAACTAACTGGAAGGAAATTCTGAACTTTAATGGTTCATCTTTCTGAGAAATTGGCTCAACCACCATTGCATCTGAGGTTCTGCCAAGCTTAAGGTGCCTTCCTGGGGTATGATCCTTTTACGGAAGCTGGGCTTTCTGATGCTTCTACTTCTGAATTTTTCTGAGTTGATCTTCTTTGAAATGAAGGTGTTCTACTAGATTACCGAGCTCTTTCAGGTACGATTGTAGGGAGCTGACGAGGCCGGGCCTCCTTCATCAAGACAGTTGCATCATTTGGACATAAGAACGACGATTGACTCTTTCTAAAGAGAAAACTTAGATGAAAGGCACTACTCAAAGGATTGAGCAGCTCCGAAGGAGTGAACACAGAATGACAAAGATTGACTAACTACACTGACAGACACAGTAATGCTTCTGACTTAGTTAACGTTTTATTTGGTAAGTCTATCCTTTCGAGGAATGTTTTTTTTTCAATTGGTAAACATTGGACTTTTTCCTTAAAACAGTGATACCTCCAGGATTTAATTACAACCCCTAAGATTGCTTAGCTTCAATGTCCCCAGTTTTGAGGATGTCACTTGAATTTGCTTGAACTTCAGTTGCTCTTCAGTCTTGATACCGGCTGTAGCCTTCTTATAACGATTCTCTTACCGTGACCAAGTCACCTCTTCGAGGTTTTTAACTTGGCGGACCGTGCTAGCCTTAACTTTTGCCTGAACCGCCTTTCTAGGTTTTCGATCCAGCAGGCTATCCCCTTAGCTTTTGCCTAAGCCGCCCTTTCAGGTTTTCAACTTAGCAGGGGAATGATCTTAAATTTTGCCTAGACCGCCCTTTCAGGTTTTCAGTCTAGCAGATCTTCAAACTCCGTTCTTTTTTTTTTCATCATTTTTTTTATTACTTATTGTGTCTCGGGACCTAGATCATTAGTTCTGAACACCAGAAGGACTTTATAGGTAGGATAGGGCTTTTCAAAGAAGGGCTTAAGGTTCAACAAAGATTTCGACCGAACCTGTGAACAGGTTACCTACATATCCCAAGGTAGGAATCAGGTCGTGTGTAGTTCAGGGCGAATGCCCCTAGTTTGAAGATAAATTTTTTGAAAGTTAATTGATTTTTTCTTTTTTCTTTTCTTTCTGAAATAATTAACTTCTCTTCTATTGGAACTTGTCCCTCTTTTTTCTTTTTTCTTTTTGAAAGGATTGAATTTCTTTTCCTTTTTGAATCGACCGAACTCGGTTCAACCGAGTTGCCTACGTACCCCAGTATAGGGATCAGGTCTCGCGTAGTTCGGGGCGAATGCCCCTACTTTGATGGGTTTTCAAGAAAATTTTATTCAGGCTCAAAGGGTTTGCAAACCGGTATTTGTTTTGACATCGGGTTATGATTCTGGGATTTGTTCGGCCAAAGGAGGCCTTCCAATGTTCAGGTTTGGAATTGATCTAGGTTGATGAGTTCTCTCTGGTAGTGATTATTTTTTTTTCTTTTTTTTTACGGAGTTTGACGGCATTTCCAGGTAAGAGATAATGGATCTTCTTCTTTCAAGATTCTAATACGTGCTTTCGACTTTCATAGAGCGAAACTTGCTCTTTGACATCCTCCATCTATGAATTTGTAACTCTTGATATCTGATGATCTCTTTTCAACGCTTGCTCTTGAGCTTCTTATCTTGAATTTGTGGGCTTCATGTTATGAATTTGAGAACCAAGGTCATTGATTGGAAATATGAAAGTGTTTCCGCTCTATGCCCCTTGTATAGCATGTGTCTTCTCACTTTATTCATTCTCTTGAGCTTTCTATCTATGTCTTGCCCCTGGTATCGGTTGTAGCTTTTCTAGACAATCTTCTTATTCTTGAAATAATTTTATCAATTCTTCACACTCTTCAGAGGGTAATGTACTTTTAATCGACATTCACTGAATCAAAGTTTCAGTGCTAGTGTTTACCACTTCAATTTCATCTTTGAAAGGCTGGGATTGGCGCTCCTCCTCTTGTTCAACTAATTGCTGTGACTCAAGTGGAGTTTCGTCAATTTTGTCCTCATTTGAGGAGGGAGTCTTACTTTAAGATCAGAAGCATACTTAAGAAACAGACACAAGTGAACTATTGGAACTGAAATTTTTATTTAAAGAAAAAGCTATTACATCTGACGACCTATCCTGAACATGCTCAGGATTCACAACTCTGAATAAAAAGAAAAGCAAAAGATAACTTGCCTGGACTAGGCATTAACCTTGAACTGTAAGACCGGACCCAACAATTATACTGACCATGATGACTGACTCAACATAAAATAGTAAACGACTAAAACTTTAACTGCCGCAACTGTCTAGCTTCGGAGGCTCGGCGAAAACTGAATCATCATCATAACAAGTGCCTTTTAACATCTGGCTCTTCTCTTTCACTGCAACTGAACCTGAGCTTCTCAAACCCCAAGTGTCTAAACATCATCCAGCGGCGGTACAACATGGTTTTGCATAGGATTATCAACAATATTTGGCACTTGCTGAAGTGGTAGCTTGCGCTCGTCGATCAACTTCTGGATCACATGCCTCAGAGTTTTACACTGATCAGTACTATGCCCCGATCCTCGATGAAAATCGCAGTGCTCTTCCGCCCTCCATGTCCTGGGGAGCGGATTAGGAGGTTCCTTAATGCGAGGTAAATAGATATTGCCGGATTCCAATCCTTGCTGCAATATAACAGATGGCGGAAGCGGGAGGGGGGCGAATTGCCTACCTGGCTTTTGCTGAGGTATAGGTCTTGGTTGATCATATTCGATTACCATAGGCTCCTGTGACCAGTTAATCCCCTTTTCCCTTTTCTTAAACCCCTTCAGGATACCAGATCGTGGGGTAGGCGAATCAGTGAATTCTTTTTTAGGAGTTTCAGATGGTGACTCTTGGTCATATTCAAGAACTAAGGGCCCAACAGAATCTTGCTGGTGCTGGGAGACAAAGTTTCCGGTAACAACATCTTGGACTTTGGTATTTTTGCTAGCGAAATGTTCAGAACCTTAGGACCGACAATACCAGGTTTGCATTTGTTGCTTCATCTGATAAACTTCTTCTGTTAGCGCCGCCATTTGTCTAGAGAGGTTCACAATTAGTTCTTCCGAACCCATAATCAAGGAGAGGCTCAGATTTTTGCCCTTAGAAACAACAGTGGTTGGACCAAATTTCTCAGTAAGTTGAGCTTTGATGAATTGATTTTCTTCCTTCAATTCCTTCACCTGTTGGACGAGCTGGGCCAGGATTTCTGTGACATGAAAGAGTTGAAAATTTTCTATAGAATCTGCCATAGGTAGGAAAAAGTGGATAGAGAGACTTCCAAAGAAAATGGGGAATTAGCTTCTTCACTGGCCAAGAATAGATTCAAACCCAAGAAGCTTTCCTGGATTTTCAGCAGTGATCCTGACATAGAAATAAACACGAGATGTAAGCATGACATTCAGGGAATTTTTCCTTTCTATGATTGACATGATAATTATGATACGACTAGATAAGGAATGGGAAGTAAAGTGATGGTTCCTCAAAACAAATAAACACAACAATGATGACATGATAGCACGCGGGGAATGCCCCTAGCTCAAGGATTCTGAGAGTGAACTCTGAAGGACTTAGCAAAATAATCTTGAAAAATGTAGTCCCTAGAGGAGGAAGAGACCAAGGGTACAAGCAAGATTGAATCATCTGGACCAGGCATGATCAGATCATGAGATTGCATAATCGAAAGATTGTGAAATTCTGCTCCTGCCAGTTAGGGGATGGCATGAAGATACGATCGAATCGTATGACAGAAGAATGAAAGACGCACGATCAAGAGATTAGATGAGATAGCATAAGATTGCTTTCAACGGATAGATCATGAATGACTAATCCTATGAGATTTTTGGAAATGATGGGATTTATATCCTAACCCCAAAGGGAAAGTTTTTAATCTTCACACATTTTATCAGTGTTACCTTAAGGCATCAACCCTAATCCTAATCTGGCGGAGTGGAGACAGGATCTCGACTCATGACTTTGTTTGTGCACCTAAGGACCGATCGTAGCCATTGGAAGATGGACCACGGCCTAATCTAGACACAAATGGGTAGGATATCCTAAACTAAGCTCACACACGTGATGCACATGTGTTCGTATACTACATGCATGTGTGGGTTAATCTAGGGGTAAGGCCAAGAGTTCCCTTAGCGCGAATCCATGTTCGATATACTGTACCAGTGTCCGGCGTATCAGTACGTGAACAAGAGATCCGTTTACGCACCATAAGGTGCTAGGCTAAGGGTGGAATGCTTCTCTAGCACAGAGGCACCAGGTGATGAAATCCCAGTCAACCATGCTAGATAACACTCCGGGTTCCTAAAATAGGACGTGTGTGCATGTGAGATGCAGGGTTTAAATGCAAGTGATGTAAGTGTGTGCAATAAGTTCGCGCAATCTATGATGCCTTCAGGTTTTGTTAGATTAAGTTCAAGTAAAATGTGATGAGAAAATAAAGCATACAAACTAATCTAATAAGCATAGAAATGATAGAGTTTTTATGAGCCAGTTAAATTAAATTCAAATGAGTTATCTTTTGAAATTTTAATGAAGTTAGGCGGTCCCCAGCAGAGTCGCCAAACTGTGGGACCCGATCCCGCGAGAGGGGTGGGGCGCGAGCCGCCACGCCTTCTCTTGGTCTCTCGTACCCACGCGATTGGCGTGTGCATTTTTATTATCGATTTTAATTCATCTTTTATGTGAACTTGGGATCACTAAGGCAATCCGAATTCCACACAAAAGAGACTGACAGAGTCGCCACCTAGATGTGGGATCTAGGACCCGAAATTAACCAGAAATCTAGACTCGCTACCTGGTTACAAGAATGGAAGGTATGGGGATTTATCCACCACATGCACCATTCCTGCCCGATAATCGGTCTTCGATTCCAAAAGCTAACTCTTTTAAATTTATTTTAAATGGCTCATTCAACTCTCTGTTAATGTGCTAACTACGGGACATGCATCCTATGATCTAATTTCAATGTGAATCCTAAATGTGTATCTTGATTTCTTAATTTGTCTGGATTCATTCTAAGTGAAAGTTCTCCTAAAATTCTAATTTCATGGAAAATCCTAAGTGATTTGATTAAGCATTTACAAGAAAATTAATATACAAAATACCACAATTTGTTGTGGTGCCGACTCACGGTTGGTATGCCATCAGACATCCAAGCTGCCTACGTACCCAAGCCTCACTGGGATCAGAGTCGACGTAGTTCGGTGCACCTAAGCTAAGCTACTTATGCCTAACTCATCTAAGACACCGATCTAAACTGGACTGACTGTTTCAACAGTTTTGAGAGAAGTTATTTAATTCAAGTTGAAGTTTTTATTATCTTAGGACTTCATCTAAGATGTTATATGATTCTTATCTAAATGCAAGTTGTTCCTTAGACTAATGCAGGTTAGCCTACATCCTAGTTTACTAGGCTTGTCCTAGGGAAAGATTGGGTGACTAGTGTAACTAGACCTATGGCACGGTTGCTATTCATAGCAAGCGTCCGTGATGAGGCTGGACTCCTAACTCTAGGACTCCCTAAAACCTAAGACTCCCTAAAACTTAGGACACGACACGACACGACACCAGTGTTCCTAAATTGGGCTCTAATGGTTCTTACGACGGAAACCATAATCCAATGGTTCCGAGAGACACGAGATGAATCGATTTCAGCTTTTGAAGTTAGTTAATTTCAGATTTCAAGGCTTTTCAGTTTCTAGACATTCAAGGATTACCAATGGTTCTAGGGTTCACCAATTTCGACCCAGAATAGCATCCAAGGAAGGGAATCGTGCGCTCTTTCCTTGTGCAATTTAATACTTAGGTTATAGCACCTTATTGCCTGGCATATCTCAGGATTTCCGTGGACAGTAACCTCGGAGCCAACAACGTGCTATAGCTTAAATATTCAAATTGTCAAAGATCGAGTGCAATAGGGATACGATTATGAATGCACTGGCCATTTTTCCAGGGAAATCTAAAGATCCTAAGATTGCTGTTTCAATGGATTAAGGAGTAATATGTGACAGAGATTTAAGGTTCTTTAGAGATTTTCAGATTATTTTTAATTAATTTCGGATTTTCAATGAATTTTATCAATTTTAAACCATATGAGTGATTTTACAAGGGAAACCGTTGCAAATGAATTCGAAATGAGTTGAAACTTCTACAGAAGCAAGATATGATGAGATGTAGCTTATTGAGAGATTTTTACAGATTTTTACATTAAACTCATATTTAATTTTGATTTAACAATTAATTGACCAGATTGCAAAAATAACACAGAAACTACTAGAAATAGAAATCTAAATTCAGTGAAATTTCTACAGAAATAAGATATGAATAAATATAGCATGCTGTGAGATTTTCATGAATTTTGGAAACTATTTACTATCAGCTTCGGATTTTTCAATTTTCAGCCCAGATTATGAATTAACACTACATCCCATATGAAATAAGATCTAAATCACTTGAAAATTTTACAGAAACTAGAAATATGGAATATAAGAATACTGTAAAAATTTTGAGAATTTTATCTGTGATCTGATGTCAGTAAAAATTCTCCCAAAATCTGATAAGTTTCAAAGAAAGTATATAATGATATGCCAAACCAATTCCAAAAATTCCCAAAAATTTATGGTAGAATGTATCAGCATTATATTATTTTCCTACGAAATATCATTAATTTTGAAATTCGTTTAGTATATATTTTATTTTTCTTAATCGAAAAGATATTTTTGAAGAGTTTTCTATTTTTTAAACACGATTTTCGAGAAAATTACGATTCCGGAAAACGTCCTCCGACCTTGTTCTGATGTGATGAACGCAAGAAAAATTTAAAATTCCAAAAAATAGATCATCCTGAGATGGCTATTTTTTCGAATTTCGTAATTACTCAGCCAATATTTAAAATAAAATACCACTCTTCACTCAAATTCTAAAAAACCGTTGATTCAATGTCCGATCCGATCCGATAGTTATTTTACTCTATTCAAGTAGAACATCGTATTAAATTTTGGGACGAAACGGATTTGAAATCCTCATGCAGATCATGATTTTTAGCATACACATTTAATATTCAATTAAATTCAATTAAAGGCTAAAAATCATGCAAAATTCATAATAAATGCCAAATAATTCGGGAATAATCCGAGAATGGGGTACCAACCTGTGATAGAGTTCCCCGCCGAATCCGAGGACCGAAAAATCCGAAAATATCCCGCCGATGTGATCCGCTCCGCTTTTATTCTTCTCTTTTTCTTTATTTTTTCCTTTTATTTTTCTCACGTGAGAGAGTTGGGGAGACGAGAGAGAGTAAGAGAGGCCGAGAGATGAAGAGAGAGAGATGGAGGGAAAGGGAGAAAGAGAGAAACTGAGAGAGAAAGAGAGAGAGAGAGAGAGAGAGAGAGAGAGAGAGAAATGTGACTGCTTATGATCTCCTCTCTCCAAAAAAGAAAACAAACGTCCTCCCCTCGATTCGACAACCAAGATTTCACATAAGATGTGAGTCGGTCACAATGGTTGGGTGCTCACAAGGAGTTCAGCTACCAAGAAGGGGAGTGCAATTCAACCATATGACGAAGTGAGATAAGAAAGGGATGATGGTTCGATGAAAATGGATGTGTATAATCAAGAATTGATGGGAAATGGATATGGACGTTAGATGATGGAGATGGAGTCAGATTTAGGATGATCGGCCATGAGAAAATGGGTGTGTTATATGGGAATAGAAGTGGGATTCGAGAGCCAGGGGAGAGTGAGAAAGAGACCGAGAGGGAGAGTTAAAGAGAGCGTGAAAAAAAACAGAGCACGCGATGCTCTGTTTTTTTCACATTTTTTTCTTTTTTTATTTTTTTTTAAAAGGCTGCTGTTGGACCAACGTAACAGCCGAGAGAGAGGGAGTGAGTACGCGGATCGTGGGGAGATGGGGGAAGCAGAGCTGGGGAGAGCTAGAGGGATGGTGCCGTGCGGGGATGATCCAGAAGAAAACCGAGCCTCTCCCCTTTTTTCTTTCTTCGTTTCTTTTTTTTTTCCTTAGCTGTTGCTCCCCAAAAAAAACCGAGTATCTCCTCCCTCTTTTGTGAAAGTTTTCCTACCTTAATATGTGACCTGCTTGCCCCTTTATTTCCATAGTGAAAGAATTATTTCAGACAACCTTTCTTTTGTTTACTTTATTTAGAACAATTACTAAATCTTTCAACGTGAGCTGCTTTCCATCCTCTTCTTCTTTTTCCAAGAGAGTGCAGACTTGCCTCTTTTTTTATAATGCAAGGATAGTGAGGCTTGCCTTTTAAATACAAGAGAGATAAGGGGTTGTTCGATTTGTTTTTATTGGGAAAAGAAAGTTGTCTAATTTCTTTGAAATATCTCAAAGCATCCCCAATCATACCTTTAACAGAGTTTTTTTCTTTTTCGATGGGAGATATAAGGGAGGTGAAGAATAAGAGTGGTCGGTTGGATTGCTATGGGGACGTGGGATTAACATGTGGATGTGTGATGTATAGCATATATAAAATCCTCCTCAAAATTGACCCCACCTATGATCAACCGAACATCCATTCCATTGTAAATGGGATACATGTTGTAAATGAACGTAGAATGAAATGAGTGGGGCCCTCATACAACTTGGGCACTTTTCCTATACTTATAATTTTATATTTAAAAGCTTAGCGGGCCACACAAGAGATTAAATTTTGCCAGGACTCATCCTCTAGGCATCCTTTATTTTTTTCACATGTAACTCCTAGAGAAAACAATATAATGCACTGATGTCCTTGAGTGGGCCGCACCTCATAAGATGATCTAAACCGTTCACTTTGACAGGCCATGGCATGGACAGCTTGTATCCTCCAAATATCACCCCCATGGGATGATCCAAACCATTAATTTATAAAGTTGTGCCTCAAAAATCATTTCCGAGGGTTATCCGAATAGTTCAACTTGATGGTCACAATAAAAATTGGTTGTTAAAATAACCTCCCTGAGATCTTGACTGCTCCCTTGATGGGCATCTTTATGCATTGGATCAAAGTAGGCTCAACACTCATTTTTCATTAAAACAATATACGGGCCCCCTGCTTGATCCAAATCTACACAAATGCTCAATGCGGGCCCCCCCAAGCGGGTCCAAATTCTCCCTGGCTTGGATTCTCGCGAATAACCCTTCTCAACACTTAGCGGAAAAATGTGAAACACGGCATAAATGATTGGAAAGATTGAGGAAATATAAGAGACGGACACGGGAATGGAAAACACCGAAGAACCGATAGAAAAACACTAACTTCTCTGTTGACTAAGGCGGAGCAAAATGGGGGTGTCTACAGTCGCCTCGGATATAAAGTCACCTTAGATACAATGTTGCCTCGGATACTATGTTGCCTTCTGGTACAACATCGCTACGGATACAATGTAGCCACGGATACTATTTCTCCTCCAATACACTGTTGCGTCGGATACAATGTTGCCTTGGATACTATGTTGCCATCAGATATAATGTCGCCTCGGATACTATTTCTTTCGGATACAAAGTCGGTTCAGATACTATGTCACCTACGGATACATTGTCGCTTCGGCTACAATGTTGCCTCGGATATAAAGTTGCCTCGGATACAATATAGCCTTGCGTACTATGTTGCCTTCGGTTCATTGTCGCATTAAATACTATGTTGAAATCATATATAATTACGCCTCGGATATAACGTTGCCTCGGATACTATTTTATTTCGGATAAAAGGTCGCTTCGGATACAATGTCGCCTTGGATATAATGTTGCCTCTGTTATAAAGTCGCCTCAGATACAATGTTGTCTCAGATATTATGTTGCCTTCGGCTACAATGTCCCTTCGGAAACTATGTTGCCTTTGAATATAATGTCGCCTCTGATAAAATATAGGAATACTATTTTCTTTCGGATACAAAGTCGCTTTGGATACTATGTCGCATCGGATACAATGTTGCCTCGGATATAGAGTCGCCTCGAATACAATCTAGCCGTGGATACTATGTTGCCTTTGGCTACAATGTTGCTTCGGATACGATGTTTCCTTCGGCTACAATGTCGCATCGGATACTATGTTGCCATCGGATATAATGTCACCTCAGACACAATGTAGCGTCGGATACTATTTCTTTCGGATACAAGGTTGCTTCGGATACTATGTCGCCTACGGATACAATCTATCATCGGATATAAAGTTGCCTAGGGTACTATGTTGGCTTCAGCTACAATGTCGCATCGGATACTATGTAGACATTAGATACTATTTCATTCGGATACAAGGTCGCTTCGGAAACTATTTCGCCTTCGGATACAATGTCACCTCGGATATTATTTCACCTTCGGATCCAATGTCGCCTCAGATACAATGTTGCTTCGGATATAAAGTTGCCTCGTATACAATGTAGCCTCGGATACTATGTTGCCTTCGGCTACAATGTCGCCTTGGATTCAATGTTGTCTCAGATACTATTTTGCCTTCGGATACAATATCGCCTTTGATAAAATGTTGTCTCGAATATAAAGTCTCCTCGGATACAATATTGCCCTTCGGCTACAATGTCGCTTCAGATACTACGTTGCCTTCGGATATAATGTCGCCTCGGATACAATGTAACATCAGATACTATTTTGCTTTCGTATACAAATTCGCTTCGGATACAATGTCGCCTTGGATACAATGTTGCATCGGATATAAAGTCGCCTCAGGTACAATGTAGCCTCGGGTACTATGCTCCCTCCCGGTACAATCTAGCTTCGGATAGTATACTGCCTTTAGATATAATGTTGCCTCGGATACAATGTAGTCTCGTAACTATTTTGCTTTCGGATACAAGGTCACTTCGGATACTTTGTCTCCTTCGGATACAATGTTGACTCAGATATAAAGTCGCCTCGGATACAATGTAGCCCTTCGGCTCCAATGTCATTTCGGATACTATATTGCCTTCGGATATAATGTCGCCTCGGATATGATGTAGCCTCGTATAATATTTTGCTTCGGATACTCTATCGTCGTCGCATACAATGTCGCATCGGATACAATGTTGCCTCGGATATAAAAACGCCCCTGATACAATGTAGCTTCGGTTACTCTGTTTCCTTCGGCTACAATGTCACTTCGGATACTATGTTGCCTTCGTATATAATGTCGCCTCAACACAATGTAGCCTCATATACTATTTTCTTTCGGATAGAAGGTCGCTTTGGATACAATGTCGCATTCTGATACAATGTCGCCTTAGATATAATGTTGCCTCGGTTATAAAGTCGCCTCGGATACAATGTAGCCTCAGATACTACGTTGCATTCGACTACAATGTCGCTTCGGATACTACGTTGCCTTCAGATATATTGTCCCCTTGTGGTACAATGTTGCCTCGGATACTATTTCGCTTTCCGATACAAGGTCGGTTTGGATACTATGTCGCATTCACATACAATATCCCCTCGGATATAAAGTCACCTCGGATACAATGTTGCCCTTTCGCTATAATGTCGGATCGGATACTATGTTACCTTCAGATATAATGTCTCCTCGTATACAATCTAGCCTCGGATACTATTTTCTTTCGGATACCAAGTCACTTTGGTTACTATGTCGCCTTCGTATACAATGTCACGTCGGATATAATGTTGCCTCGGATATAAAGCCGCCTCGAATACAATGTAGCCTCGGGTGTTATGTTCCCTTCGGCTACAATGTCGCTTTGGATACTATATTCCCTTCGAATAAAATGTCGCCTTGGATACAATATTGCCTCGAATATAAAGTCGCGTTGGATACAATGTAGCCTCGGATACTATGTTGACTTCGACCACAATGTCAATTCGGATATCATGTCGCTTCGGATACAATGTAGCCTCGGATATTATTTTGCTTTCGGATACAAGGTCGCTACGGATACAATGTTGCCTTCGGATATAAAGTCGCCTTAGATACAATGTTGCCTCGGATACTATGTTGCCTTCGGGTACAACGTCTCTACGGATATAATGTCGCCACAGATACAATGTAGCCTCGGATACTATTTCTCCTCCGATACACTGTTGCGTCGGATACAATATTGCCTCGGATACATTGTTGCCTTCGGCTACAGTGTCGCATCGGATACTATGTTGCCATCAGATATAATGTCACCTCGAATACTATTTCTTTCGGATACTAAGTCGCTTCGGATACTATGTCACCTACGGATACAATGTTGCCTCAGCTACAATGTTGCCTCGGATATAAAGTTGCCTCGGATACAATATAGCCTTGGATACTAAGTTGCCTTCGGTACAATGTCGCATTAGATACTATGTTGAAATCGTATATAATTACGCCTCGGATACTATTTCGTTCGTATAAAAGGTCGTTTCGCATACTAATTCGTCTTCGGATACAAGTCGCCTCTGATATAAAGTCGCCTCGGATACAATGTTGCCTTGGGTACCATGCTACCTCGGATAAAATGTCGCTTCAGATATAGTCGCCTCAGATATAATGTAGCCCTTCTGCTACAATGTCGTTTCGAATACTAAGTTGGCTTCGGATATAATGTCGCCTCAAAAACGATGTAGCCTCGGATACTAGTTCGGTTCGGATACTGTCGCTGTCGCATACAATGTCGCATCGGATATAATGTTGTCTCGGATATAAAGTCGCCTCTGATATAATGTAGCCTCGTTTACTACGTATCTTTTGGCTATAATGTCGCTTCAGATATTATGTTGCCTTCAGATATAATGTCGTCTCAGATACAATGTAGCCTCGTATACTATTTTCTTTCGGATAGAAGGTTGCTTTGGAGCAACGTCGCCTTCAGATATAATGTTGCTTCTGTTATAAAGTCGCCTCGGATACATTGTAGCCTCGAATACTATGTTACCTTCGGCTAAAATGTCACGTTGGATACTATGTTGCCTTTGGATATAATGTCCCCCAATGTAGCCTCACATACTGTTTTGCTTTTCAATACTAGGTCGGTTCGGATACTAAGTCGCCTTCGGATACAATATCACCTCGGATACAATGTTGCCCTTCGGCTATAATGTCGAATCGGATACTATGTTAGCTTCGGGTATCATGTCGCCTCGGATACTATTTTCTTTCGGATACAAAGTCGCTTCGGTTACTTTGTCGCCTTCGAATACAATGTCGCATCGGATACAATGTTGCCTCGGATATAAAGTCGTCTCGAATAAAATGTAGTCTCGGGTATTATGTTGCGTTCGGCTACAATGTCGCTTCGGTTAGTAAATTGCCTTAGGATATAATGTCGCCTCGGATAGAATGTTGCCTCGAATATAAAGTCGCCTTGGATACAATGTAGGCTCGGATACTATGTTGACTTCTGCTATAATGTCGCTTCGGATACTATGTTGGCTTCGGATATAATGTCGCCTCGGATACAATGTAGCCTCGAATACTATTTTGCTTTCGGAGCCAAGGTCGCTACGGATACTATGTTGTCTCAGATACATTGTTGCCTCGGATATAAAGTGGCCTTGGATACAATCATGCCTCGGATATAAAGTCGCCTTGGATACAATGTTGCACCGGATACTATGTTGCCTTCGGGTACAATGTCGCTCCGGATATAATGTCGCTACAGATACAATGTAGCCTCGGATACATTGTTGCGTCCGATACAATGTAGCCTCAGATACAATGTTGCCTTCGGCCACAATGTCGCTTCGGATACTATATAGCCATCGGATATAATGTCGCCTCGGATAATATTTCTTTCGAAGGCAAAATCGCTTCAGATACAATGTCACCTACGGATACAATATTGCCTCGGCTACAATGTGGCCTCAAATATAAAGTTGCATCGGATACAATATAGCCTTGGATACGATGTTGCCTTCTGCTACAATGTCGCATCGGATATAATGTTGCCTCTGATACCATGTAACCTCTGATAATATTTTATTTCGGATAAATGGTCGCTTCGGATACAATGTCACATTTAGATACAATGTCGCTTAGGTTATAATGTTGCCTCTGTTATAAAGTTGCCTCAAATATTATGTTGCCTTCGGCTACATTGTCCCTTCGGAAACTATGTTGCCTTCGAATATAATGTCGCCTTTTATACAATATAGGAATACTATTTTCTTTCGGATACAAAGTCGCTTTGGATACTATGTCGCCTCGGATACAATGTTGCCTCGGATATAAAGTCGCCTCGAATACAATCTAGCCTTGGATACTATGTTGCCTTTGGCTACAATGTTGCTTCGGATACTATGTTGCCTTCGAATATAATGTCGCCTCGGATACACTGTTGCCTCGCATACGATGTTGCCTTCGGCTACAATGTCGCATCGGATACTATATTGCTATCAGATATAATGTCCCCTCGGACACAATGTAGCCTCAGATACTATTTGTTTAGGATACAAGGTTGCTTCGGATACTATGTCGCCTACGGATACAATGTCGCTTCGGATACAATCTATCCTCAGATATAAAGTTGCCTCGGGTACTATGTTGCCTTTGGCTACAATGTCGCATTGGATACTAGGTAGCGATCGGATACTATTTCATTTCGATACAAGGTCGCTTCGGATACTATTTCGCCTTGGGATACAAGGTCGCTTCAGATATTATTTCGCCTTCAGATACAATGTCGCCTCGGTTACAATGTTGCTTCGGATATAAAGTTGCCTCGTATACAATGTAGCCTCGGATACTATGTTGCCTTCGGGTACAATGTCGCCTCGGATACATGTTGTCTCGGATACTATTTTTCCTTCGGATACTACGTCGCCTTCGGATACAATATCGCCTTGGATAAAATGTGGCCTCGAATATAAAGTCACCTCGGATACAATATTGCCCTTCGGCTACAATGTCGCTTCAGATACTACGTTGCCTTCGGATACAATGTAACCTCATATATTATTTTGCTTTCGGATACAAATTCGCTTCGGATAGAATGTCGCCTTGGATACAATGGTACATTGGGATATAAAGTCGACTCAGGTACAATGTAGCCTCGGGTAGTATGGTCCCTCCGGGTACAATGTAGCTTCGGATAGTATACTGCCTTCGGATATAATGTTGCCTCAGAAACAATGTAGTCTCGCAACTATTTTGCTTTCAGATAAAAAATGTCACTCCGGATACTATGTGGCCTCGGATATAGTCGCCTCAGATACAATGTAGCCCTTCGGCTACAATGTCGTTTCAGATACTAAGTTGGCTTCGGATATAATGTCGCCTCGAAAATGATGTAGCCTCAGATACTAGTTCGCTTCGGATACTGTCATTGTCGCATACACTGTCGCATCGGATACAATATTGCCTCGGATATAAAGTCGTCTCTCATATAATGTAGCCTTGGTTACTATGTTTCCTTTAGCTATAATGTCATTCGGATACTATGTTGCCTTCAGATATAATTTCGCCTCAGATACAATGTAGCCTCGTATACTATTTTGTTTCGGATAGAAGGTTGCTTTGGATGCAGTGTCGCCTTCAGATATGATGTAGCTTCGGTTATAAAGTCGCCTCGGATACAATGTAGCCTCCAATACTATGTTGCCTTCGGCTACAATGTGACTTCGAATACTATGTTGCCTTCGGATGTAATGTCCCCTCGGATAGAATGTAGCCTCAGATACTATTTTACTTTTCAATACTAGGTCTGTTCGGATACTCTGTCGCCTTCGGATATAATATCACTTCGGATATAAAGTCACCTCGGATACAATGCCACTCGGTTATAATGTCGGATCGAATACTATATTACTTTCTGATATAATGTCGCCTTGGATACAATTTAGCCTCGGATACTGTTTTCTTCGGATACAAGGTCGCTTCGGCTACTTTGTCGCCTTCGGATACAATGTCGCGTCGGATACAATGTTGCCTCGGATATAAAGTCGCCTCGAATACAATGTAGTCTCGGGTAATATGTTGCCTTCGGCTACAATGTCGCTTCGGATACTATATTGCCTTCGGATATAATGTCGCCTCGGATACAATGTTGCCTCGAATATAAAGTCGCCTTGGATACAATGTAGCCTCGGATACAATGTAGCCTCGGATACTATGTTGACTTCTGCTATAATGTCGCTTCAGATACTATGTAGCCTCGGATACTATGTTGGCTTCGGGTATAATGTCGTCTCGAATACAATGTAGCCTCGGATACTATTTTGCTTTCGTAGCCATGGTCGCTACGGATACTATGTCGCCTTCGATACAATGTTGTCTCAGATACATTGTTGCCTTCGATATAAAGTCGCATTGGATACAATGTTGCCTCGGATATAAAGTCACCTTAGATACAATGTTGCCTTCGGGTACAACGTCGTTTCGGATATAATGTCGCTACAGATACAATGTAGCCTCGGATACATTGTTGCGTCCGATACAATGTAGCCTCAAATACAATGTTGCCTTCGGCTACAATGTCGCATCAGATATAATGTCGCATCAGATATAATGTCGCATCGGATACAATGTAGCCTCGGATAATATTTCTTTCGGATGTAAAATCGCTTCGGATACTATGTCACCTACGGATATAATATCGCTTCAGCTATAATGTTGCCTCGAATATAAAGTTGCCTCGGATACAATGTAGCCTTGGATACTATGTTGCCGTCGGCTACAATGTCGCATCGGATATAATGTAGCCTCTGATACCATGTAGCCTCGGATACTTTTTATTTCTGAAAAATGGTCGCTTCTGATACTGTCACATTGGGATATAATGTCGCTACAGATACAATTTAGCCGCGGATACTATTTTTCCTCGGATACATTGTTGCGTCCGATACAATGTACCCTCGGATACAATGTTGCCTTTGGCTACAATGTCGCATCGGGTACTATATAGCCATCGGATATAACGTTGCCTCGGATACAATGTTGCCTCGGATAAATTTTTTTCGGATGCAAAATCGCTTCAGATACTATGTCACCTACGGATACAATATCCCCTCGGCTACAGTGTTGCCTCGAATATAAAGTTGCCTCGGATACAATATAGCCTTGGATACTATGTTGCCTTCGGCTACAATGTCACATCGGATATAATGTAGCCTCTGATACCATGTAGCCTCGGATACTATTTTATTTCGGATAAATGGTCACTTCTGATACTATGTCACATTTGGATCTCTTTGTTCATTTGTCTCTTGATCCACAAGCCATGTGTTGTGAAGAGTTGTGTAATGGTGATTATGACATGAAATTCCTGTCTACAACACAACACCTCAAAGCAACACATTAGTCCATAAAAGCTAATCAATTTAGTTTGCTAGCATCAAAATGAGAAGGTAAGGTGAATGATTAACCCATGGGAACCCTTGGGCTTACAATGACTGTATAAAATTTGTCCTATTATTCTTTTAAAAAAATATGTTTAACATATTGGTAACAAGCACTTTAACAATGATCATATCATTAATGATGGAGGCCTAGACATAAGAAAAAGTTTCAGACAAAAACTCATAGGACCCCAAAGCCCTAACAGGAACCTCATACCCTATACCACGACAACAACTAAAAAAAATGAATGTGAAACAATTTCATCATAACAACAAAAGAAATCAAGACAGAATATAATAAATTGGCTAAAAGAAAACTTCAAGAAATAACTTTATTATCAAAGTTTTGAATACAATAATTTTCAGGTCTCTTTTACCCATTTTACTAATACATCAAGACCTAGTTGACTCTAACTATTAATAGAATTAGTCAAGCTATCCCACAACTCAAGGATATCAATACAAATTCACATGGAGTCAAGGGAACACAATAAACAAAATTTCAACATTCGACATAATAGCAACTGAAATTTTTTATCGAAAATGTGAATGTGTGTTTTTTTTAAAAAGATGATAATAATTTATCCTATTAAAGAAAATAAGCTCAAGAACATCCACTGGACATTTAACTTGAGAACTGGAATGTCCATTCCCATTGTATAAACACATAATTGCAAGAGTACTCTTCAAATTCATTGAATTTTAACAGGTGCTTTCAAAAGTTACTCTAAACATGCAAGTGAGTCACCAAAAATTATCCCCTTGAAGCTATTTGTAAGCCCAAAGGTTCCCATGGGTTTAATCATTCACCTTACCTTCTTGTTTTGATGACATCAAACCCAAATTGATTAGAAGTGATGGACTAATGTGTTGCTTTTAGATGTTGTGCTCTATACAGGAATTTGATATGTCATATCACCATTACACAACTCAACACAACACATGGCTTGTGGGTCAAGAAGCAAAGAAGGAACCAAGAGCTTGCACCTATATTGGAAGCATCCTCATTTGGAGATGATCAAGTCAAGAAGCTCAAGATAAAGATCCCTCAAGCTACCTAGCAAGTGTCAAGAAATGTCGCTACAGATACAATGTAGCCTCGGATACTATTTTTCCTCGGATACATTGTTGCGTCCGATACAATGTAGCCTCAGATACAATGTTGCCTTCGGCTACAATGTCGCATCGGATGTAATGTCGCCTCAGATACAATGTAGCCTTGCATAATATTTCTTTCGGATGCAAAATCGCTTCGCATACTATGTCACCTACGGATACAATATCGCGTTGGCCACAAAGTTGCCTTGAATATAAAGTTGCCTCGGATACAATATAGCCTTGGATAATATGTTGCCTTCGGCTACAATGTCGCATCGGATATAATGTAGCCTCTGATACCATGTAGCCTTAGATACTATTTTATTTCGGATAAATGGTCGCTTCTGATACTATGTCACATTCGGATATAAAGTCGCTACAAATAAAATGTAGCCTTGGATACTATTTTTCCTCGGATACATTTTTGTGTCCGATACAATGTAGCCTCAGATACAATGTTGCCTTCGGCTATAGTGTCGCGTTAGATACTATTTAGCCATCGGATATAATGTCGCCTCGGATAATATTTCTTTCGGATGCAAAATCGCTTCAGATACTATGTCACCTACGGATACAATATCGCCTCGGCTAGAATGTTGCCTCAAATATAAAGTTGCCTCGGATATAATATAGCCTTGGATACTATCTTGCCTTCAGCTACAATGTCGCATCGGATATAATGTAGCCTCTTATACCATGTAGCCTCATATACTATTTTATGTCGGATAAATGGTCGCTTTGGATACAATGTCGCCTTGGGTATAATGTTGCCTATGTTATAAAGTCGCCTTAGATACAATGTAGCCTCGGATATTATGTTGCCTTCGGCTAGAATGTCGCATCGGATAATATATTGCCTTCGGCTATATTGTCGGATCGGATACTATGTTACCTTTGTATATAATGTCGCCTCGTATACAATCTAGCCTCCGATACTAGTTTCTTTCGGATACAGGTCACTTTGGTTACTATGTCGCCTCGTATACAATGTCGCGTCGGATACAATGTTGCGTCGAATATAAAGCCGCCTTCAATACAATGTAGCCTCGGGTATTATGTTGCCTTCGACTACAATGTCGCCTAAGATACAATGATGCCTTCGGATAGAAGGTCGCTTCGGATACTATGTCGCCTTGAATAAAATGTTGCCTCGAATATCAAGTCACCTCAGTAAAATGTTGCCCTTTGGCGACATTGTCGCTTCAGATAGTAGGTTCCCTTTGGATATAATGTCGTCTCGGTTACAATGTAGCCTCATATACTATTTTGCTTTCGGATACAAATTTGCTTCGGATACAATGTCGCTTGGGATACAATGTTGCCTCGGATATAAACTTGTCTCGGATATAATGTAGCGTCGGGCATTATGTTGTCTCCGGGTACAATGTAGCTTCAGTTACTCTATTGCCTTCGGATATAATGTTACCTCTTATATAGTGTAGTCTCGCAACTATTTTGCTTTCGGATATAAAGTCACTTCGGATACTATGTCGCCTTCGAGTACAATGTCGCCTTGGATAAAATGTCGCTTCAGATATAGTCGCCTTGGATACAATGTAGCCTTCAGGTACAATGTCGTTTCTGATACTAAGTTGGCTTCGGATATAATGTCGCCTCGAAAACGATGTTGCGTCAGATACTAGTTCGCTTCGGATACTGTAGCTGTCGCATACAATGTCGCATCGGATACAATGTTGCCTCGGATATAAAGTCGCCTTGGATATAATGTAGTCTCGATTACTATGTTTCCTTTGGCTATAATGTCGCTTCGGATACTATGTTGCCTTCAGATATAATGTCGCCTTAGATACAATGTAGCCTCATATACTATTTTCTTTCGGATAGAAGGTTGCTTTGGATGCAATGTCGCCTTCAGATATAATGTCGCCTTAGATACAATGTAGCCTAATATACTATTTTCGCCTCGGATACAATGTAGCCTCGAATACTATGTTGCCTTCGGCTACAATGTCACTTCGGATACTATGTTGCCTTCGGATATAATGTAGCCTTGGATACTATTTTGCTTTCCAATACTAGGTCGGTTCGGATACTATGTCGCCTTCGGATATAATATCACCTCGGATATAAAGTCGCCTCCGATACAATGTTGCCCTTCTGCTATAATGTCGGATCGGATTCGATGTTACCTTCGGATATAATGTCGCCTCGGATAAAAGGTCGCTTCGGTTACTTTGTCTCATTCGAATACAATGTCGCGTCGGATATAAAATTGCCTCGAATACAATGTAGTCTCGGGTATTATGTTGCCTTCGGCTACAATGTCGCTTTGAATACTATATTGCCTTCGGATATATTGTCGCTTCGGATACAATGTTGCCTCGAATATAAAGTCGCCTTGGATACAATGTAGCCTCGGGTACTATGTTGACCTCGGCTATAATGTCGCTTCGGATACTATGTTGGCTTCGGATATAATGTCGCCTTGGATACAATGTAGCCTCAGATACAATTTTGCTTTCGAAGCCAAGGTCGCTACGGATACTTTGTGGCCTTCGGATACAATGTTGTGTCAGATACATTGTTGCCTCGGATTTAAAGTCGCCTTAGATACAATGTTGCCTCAGATACTCTGTTGCCTTCGGGTACAACGTCGCTTCGAATATAATGTCGCTACAGATACAATGTAGCCTCGGATACTATTTTTCCTCGGATACATTGTTGCATCCTGTACAATGTAGCCTCGCATAGAATGTTGCTTCGGATATAAAGTTGCCACGTATACAATGTAGCCTCGAATACTATGTTGCCTTCGACTACAATGTTGATTCGGATACTATGTTGCCTTCGGCTATAATGTCGCATCGGATACAATGTTGCCTCGGATACAATTTTGCCTTCGGATATTATGTCGCCTTCGGATACAATATCGCCTTGGATAAAATGTTGCCTCGAATATAAAGTCACCTTGGATACAATGTTGCCCTTCGGCTACTATGTCGGTTCAGATACTACGTTGCCTTCGGATATAATGTCGCCTCGAATACAATGTAACTTGAGATACTATTTTGCTTTCGGATACAAATTCACTTCGGATAGAATGTCGCCTTAGATACAATGTTGCATTATATACAGTCGCCTCAGGTACAGTGTAGCCTCGGGTACTATGCTCCCTCCGGGTACAATGTAGCTTCGGATAAAATATTGCCTTCGGATATAATGTTGCCTCGGATACATTGTAGTCTTGTAACTATTTTGCTTTCGGATACAAGTTTGCTTCGGATACAAGGTCGTCTCAGATATAAAGTCGCCTCGGATACAATGTAGCCCTTCGGCTCCAATGTCGCTTCAGATACTATATTGCCTTCGGATATAATGTCGCCTCGGTTACAATGTAGCCTCGCATACTATTTTGCTTTCGGATACTAGTTCGCTTCGCATACTCTGTCGTCGTCGCATACAAAGTCGCATCGGATACAATGTTGCCTTGGATATAAAGTCGCCTCTGATACAATGTAGCCTCAGCTACAACGTCACATCAGATATTATGTTGCCTTCGTATATAATGTCGCCTCAGACACAATGTTGCCTTGGATACTATTTTCTTTCGAATAGAACGTCGCTTTGGACACAATGTCGCCTTCGGATACAATGTCGTCTTATAAATAATGTTGCCTCGGGTAAAAAGTCGCCTCGGATACAATATAGCCTCGGATACTACGTTGCCTTCGGATAATGTCGCCTCAAATACAATGTAACCTGAGATACTATTTTGCTTTCGGATACAAATTCGCTTCGGATATAATGTCGCATTGGATACTATGTTGCATTGGATATAAAGTCGCCTCTGGTACAATCTAGCCTCGGGTACTATGCTCCCTCCGGGTACAATGTAGCTTCAGATAGTATATTGCCTTCAGATATAATGTTGCCTCGGATACAATGTAATCTCGTAACTATTTTGCTTTCGAATAGAAGGTCGATTCGGATACCTCATCGCCTTCGGATACAATGTCGCCTTAGATTTAAAGTCGCCTCGGATACATTGTAGCCCTTCGGCTCCAATGTCGCTTCCGATACTATATTGCCTTCAAATATAATGTCGCCTCGGATACGATGTAGCCTCGCATACTATTTTGCTTTCGGATACTAGTTCGCTTCGGATACTCTGTCGTCGTCGCATACAATGTCGGATCGGATACAATGTTGCCTCGGATAGAAAGTCGCCTCTGATACAATGTTGCGTCTGTTAGTATGTTTCCTTCGGCTACAATGTCACTTCGGATACTATGTTGCCTTCGTATATAATGTGGCCTCAGAAGCAATGTTGCCTCGGATACTATTTTCTTTCGACTAGAAGGTCGCTCTGGATACAATGTCGGCTTCGGATACAATGTCTTTTAGATATAATGTTGCCTCGGTTATAAAGTAGCCTCGGATACAATGTAGCCTTGGATACAATGTCGCTTCGGATATAATGTCCCCCGGGTACAATGTAGCCTTAGATATTATTTTGCTTTTCGACACAAGGTCGGTTCGGATACTATGTCGCATTCAGATACAACATCGCTTCGGATATAAAGTCACCTCGGATACAATGTCACCTGCGGATGTAATGTCGCCTTAGATATAATGTTGCCTCGGTTATAAAGTCGCCTCGAATACTATGTTGCATTCGGCTACAATGTCGCTTTGGATACTACGTTGGCTTTGGATATAGTGTCCCCTCGGGTACAATGTAGCCTCGGATACTATTTTGCTTTCCGATACAAGGTCGGTTCGGATACTATGTCGCATTCAGATACAATATCGCCTCGGATATAAAGTCACCTCGGATACAATGTTGCCCTTCGGCTATAATGTCGGATCGAATACTATGTTATCTTCATATATAATGTCGCCTCGTATAGAATCTAGCCTCGGATACTATTTTCTTTCGGATACCAGGTCACTTTGGTTACTATGTCGCCTCGTATACAATGTTGCCTTGAATATAAAGCCGCCTCGAATACATTGTAGCCTCGGGTATTATGTTGCCTTCGGCTACAATGTCGCGTCAGATACTTTGTCGTCGTCCGATATAATGTCGCCTCGGATACTATGTCGCCTGGAATATAAAGTCACCTCAGTACAATGTTGTCCTTCGGCGACATTGTCGCTTCAGATAGTACGTTGCCTTCGGATATAATGTCGCATCGGATGCAATGTAGCCTCAAATACTATTTTGCTTTTGGATACAAATTTGCTTCGGATACAATGTCGCCATTTGATACAATGTCGCTTAGGATACAAGGTTGGCTCGGATATAAAGTCGCCTCGGATATATTGTAACCTCGGGTATTATGCTGCCTCCGGGTACAATGTAGCTTCGGATACTATGTTGCCTTCGGATATAATGTTGCCTCTTATACAGTGTAGTCTCGCAACTATTTTGCTTTCGGATATAAATTCACTTCGGATACTATGTCGCCGTGGATAAAATGTCGCTTCAGATATAGTCGCCTTGGATACAGTGTAGCCCTTTGGCTATAATGTTGTTTCTGATACTAAGTTGGCTTCGGATATAATGTCGCCTCGAAAACGTTGTAGCCTCGGATAGTAGTTCGCTTCGGATACTGTTGCTGTCGCATACAATGTCGCATTGGATACAATGTTGCCTCGGATATAAAATCGCCTCTGATATAATGTAGCCTCGGTTACTATGTTTCCTTTGGCTATAATGTCGCTTCGGATATTATGTTGCCTTCAGATATAATGTCGCATCAGATACAATGTAGCCTCGTATACTATTTTCTTTCGGATAGAAGGTTGCTTTGGATACAATGTCGCCTTCGGATATAATGTTGCTTCGGTTATAAATTCGCCTCGGATACAATGTAGCCTCGAATACTATGTTGCCTTCGGCTATAATGTCACTTCGGATATAATGTCCCCACGGATACAATGTAGCCTCGGATATTATTTTACTTTTCAATACTAGGTCGGTTCGGATACTATGTCGCCTAAGGATACAATATCACCTCGGATACAATGTTGCCCTTCGTCTATAATGTCGGATCGGATACTATGTTACCTTCGGATATAATTTGGCCTCGGATACAAGGTCGCTTCAGTTACTTTGTCCCCTTCAAATACAATGTCGCGTTGGATATAATGTTGCCTCGGATATAAAGTCCCCTCGAATACAATGTAGTCTCGGGTATTATGTTGCCTTCGCCTACAATGTCGCTACGGATACTATATTGCCTTCGGATATAATGTCGCCTCGGATACATTGTTGCCTCGAATATAAAGTCGCATTGGATACAATGTAGCCTCAGATACTATGTTGACTTCGGCTATAATGTCGCTTCGGATACTATTTTGCTTTCGGAGCCAAGGTCGCTACGGATACTATGTCACCTTCGGATACAATGTTGTCTCAGATACATTGTTGCCTCGGATTTAAAGTCGCCTTGGATACTATGTTTCCTTCGGGTACAACGTCGCTTCGGATATAATGTCGCTTTCAGATACAAGGTCGCTTCGGATACTGTCGCCTTCGGATACAATGTCGCTTCAGATATAAAGTCGCCTTCGGATACAATGTAGCCCTTCGGCTGCAATGTCGCTTCGGATATTATGTCGTCTCGGATACGATGTAGCCTCGCATACTATTTTACTTTCGGATACTAGTTCGCTTCGGATGCAATGTTGCCTCGGATATAAAGTCGCATCAGATACAATGTTGCCTCGGATATAAAGTCGCCTCTGATACAATGTAGCCTCGGTTACGATGTTTCCTTCGGCTATAATGTCACTTCGGATACTATGTTGCCTTCGTGTATAATGCCGCCACAGACACAATGTAGCCTCGGATACTATTTTCTTTCGAATAGAAGGTCACTTTGGATACAATGTCGCCTTAGATATGATGTTGCCTCGGTTATAAAGTCGCCTCGGATACAATGTAGCCTCGGATACTATGTTGCATTCGGCTACAATGTCGCTTCGGATACTACGTAGCCTTGGGATATAATGTCCCCTCGGGTACAATGTAGCCTCGGATACTATTTTTCTTTCGATACAAGGTCGGTTCGGATACTATGTCGCATTCAGATACAATATCGCCTCGGATATAAAGTCACCTCAGATACAATGTTAACCTTTGGCTATAATGTCGGATCGGATACTATTGTACCTTTGTATATAATGTCGCCTCGGTTCAGATATAGTCACCTCAGATACAATGTAGCCCTTTGGCTACAATGTCATTTCGGATACTAAGTTGGCTTCGGATATAATGTCGCCTCGAAAACGATGTAGCCTCTTATACTAGTTCGCTTTGGATACTGTCGCTGTCGCATACAATGTCGCATCGGATACAATGTTTCCTCGGATATAATGTAGCCTCGATTACTATGTTTCCTTTGGCGATAGTGTCGCTTCGGATACTATGTTGCCTTCAGATATAATGTCGCCTGAGACACAATGTAGCCTCATTTACTATTTTCTTTCGGATATAACGTTGCTTTGGATGCAATATCGCCTTCGGATATAATGTTGCTTCGGTTATAAAGCGCCTCGGATACAATGTAGCCTCGAATACTATTTTGCCTTCGGCTACAATGTCACTTCGGATACTATGTTGCCTTCGGATATAATGTCCCCTCGGATACAATGTAGCCTCGGATACTATTTTGCTTTTCAATTCTAGGTCTGTCCGGATACTCAGTCGCCTTCGGATATAATATTACTTCGGATATAAAGTCGCCTCGGATACAATGTTGCCCTTCGGCTATAATGTCGGATCGGATACTATATTACCTTCGGATATAATGTCGCCTTGGATACAATTTAGCCTCGGATACTATTTTCTTTCGGATACAAGGTCTCTTCGGTTACTTTGTCGCCTTCGGATACATTGTTGCGTCGGATATAAAGTCGCCTCAAATGCAATGTAGTCTCGGGTATTATGTTGCCTTCGGCTACAATGTCGTTTCGGATACTATATTGCCTTCGGATATAATGTCGCCTCGGATACAATGTTGTCTCGATTATAAAGTCGCCTTGGATACAATTTAGCCTCAGATACTATGTTGACTTCTTCTATAATGGCGCTTCGGATGCTATGTAGCTTCAGAAACTATGTTGGCTTCGGATATAATGTCACCTCGAATATAAAGTCGCATTGGATACAATGTTGCCTTGTATATAAAGTCGCCTTAGATATAATGTTGCCTTCGGGTACAATGTCGCTTCGGATATAATGTTGCTACAGATACAATGTTCCCTCGGATACTATTTTTCCTCGGACACATTGTTGCGTCTGATACAATGTAGCCTCAGATACAATGTTGCCTTCGGCTACAATGTCGCATCGGATACTATATAGCCATCGGATATAATGTCGTATCGAATAATATTTCTTTCGGATGAAAATCGGTTCGGATACTACGTCACCTACGTATATAATATCGCCCCGGCTATAATGTTGCCTCGGATTCAATATAGCCTTGGATACTATGTTGCCTTCGGCTACAATGTCGCATCGGATATAGTGTGGCCTCTGATACCATGTAGCCTCGGATACTATTTTATTTCGGATAAATGGTCGCTTCGGATACAATGTCACATTCGGATACAATGTCGCCTTGGATATAATGTTGCCTCTGTTATAAAGTCGCCATAGAAACAATGTAGCCTCGGATATTATGTTGCCTTCGGCTACAATGTCCCTTCGGAAACTATGTTGCCCTCGTCGCCTTGGATACGCTGTTG
Source organism: Tasmannia lanceolata (assembly GCF_043159265.1). Classification (NCBI taxonomy): domain Eukaryota; kingdom Viridiplantae; phylum Streptophyta; class Magnoliopsida; order Canellales; family Winteraceae; genus Tasmannia; species Tasmannia lanceolata. The sequence continues at coordinate 17,767,001 of NW_027518701.1, read as the reverse complement.
CCTCGGATACGATGTTGCCTTCGGCTACAATGTCGCATCTGATATAATGTCGCCTTAGACACAATGTTGCCTCGGATACTATTTCTTTTGGATACAAGGTAGCTTCGGATACTATGTTGCCTACGGATACAATCTATCCTCGGTTGTAAAGCTGCCTCGGGTACTATGTTGGCTTCGGCTACAATGTCCATCGGATACAAGGTCGCTTGGATATTATTTCCCCTTCGGATACGAGGTCGCTTCAGATAGTATTTCGCCTTCAGATACAATGTCGCCTCGGATACAATGTTGCTTCGGATATAAAGTTGCCTCGTATGCAATGTAGCCTCGGATACTATGCTGCCTTCGGGTACAATGTCGCTTCGGATACTATGCTACCTTCGTCTATAATGTCGCCTCGGATACAATGTTGCATCGGATACAATTTTGCCTTCTGATATTATGTCGCCTTCGGATACAATATCGCCTTAGATAAAATGTTACCTCGAATATAAAGTCACATCGGATACAATATTGCCCTTCCGCTACAACGTCGCTTCAGATACTACGTCGCCTTCGGATATAATGTCGCCTCGAATACAATGTAACCTCAGATACTATTTTGCTTTCGGAAACAAAGTCGCTTCGGAGAGAATGTCGCCTTGGATACAACGTTGCATTGGATATAAAGTCGCCTAAGGTACAATGTAGCCTCGGGTACTATGCTCCCTCCAGGTACAATGTAGCTTCGGATAGTATACTGCCTTCGGATACAATGTAGTCTCGTACCTATTTTGCTTTCGGATAGAGGGTCGATTTGGATACTTTGTCGCCTTCCGATACAATGTCGCCTCAGATTTAAAGTCACCTCGGATACATTGTAGGCCTTCGGCTCCAATGTCGCTTCGGATACTATATTGCCTTCGGATATAATGTCGCCTCGGATACGATGTAGCCTCGCATACTATTTTGCTTTCGGATACTCTGTCGTCGTCTTATACAATGTCGCATGGGATACAATGTTGCCTCAAATATAAAGTCGTCTCTGATACAATGTAGCCTCGGTTACTATGTTTCCTTCGGCTACATGTCACTTGGGATACTATGTTGCCTTCGTATATAATGTGGCCTCAGACACAATGTAGCCTCGGATACTATTTTCTTTCGAATAGAAGGTCGCTTTGGATACAATGTCGCCTTAGATATAATGTTGCCTCGGTTATAACGTCGCCTCGGATACAATGTAGCCTCGGATACTATGTTGCATTCAGCTACGATGTCGCTTCGGATACTACGTTGCCTTCGGATATAATGTCCCCTCGGGTACAATGTAGCCTCGGATACTATTTTGCTTTCCGATACAAGGTCAATTCGGATACTATGTCGCATTCAGATACAATATCGCCTCGGATATAAAGTCACCTCGGATACAATGTTGCCCTTCGGCTCCAATGTCGGATCGGATACTATGTTACCTTCGTATATAATGTCGCCTTGTATACAATCTAGCCTCAGATACTATTTTCTTTCGGATACAGGTCACTTTGGTTACTATGTCGCCTCGTATAGAATGTCGCGTCGGATACAATGTTGCCTTGAATATAAATCCGCCTCGAATACAATGTAGCCTCGGGTATTATGTTGCCTTAGGCTACAATGTCGCCTTCCGATATAATATCGCCTCGAATATAAAGTCACCTCGGATACAATATTGCCCTTCGGCTACATTGTTGCTTCAGATACTACGTTGCCTTCGGATATATTGTCGCCTCGAATACAATGTAACCTCAGATACTATTTTTCTTTTGGATACAAATTCACTTCGGATATAATGTTGCCTTTGATACAATGTTGCGTTGGATATAAAGTCGCCTCAGGTACACTGTAGCCTCGGGTACCATGCTCCCTCCGGGTACAATGTAGCTTCGGATAGTATATTGCCTTCGGATATAATGTTGCCTCGGATAGAATGTAGTCTTGTAACTATTTTGCTTTCGGATACAAGATCGCTTCGGATACAATGTCATCTCAGATATAAAGTCACCTTGGATACAATGTAGCCGTTCGGCTCCAATGTCACTTCGGATACTATATTGCCTTCGGATATAATGTCGCCTCGGTTATGATGTAGCCTCGCATACTATTTTGCTTTCGATACTAGTTCGCTTCGGATTCTCTGTCGTCGTTGCATAGAAAGTCGCATCGGATACAATGTTGCCTCGGATATAAAGTCGCCTCTGATACAATGTAGCCTCGGTTACTATGTTTCCTTCGGCTACAATGTCACTTCGGATACTATGTTGCCTTCGTATATAATGTCGCCTCAGATACTATTTTCTTTCGAATAGAAGGTCGCTTTGGATACAATGTCACCTTATATATAATGTTGCCTCGGTTATAAAGTCGCCTCGGATACTATGTTGCATTCGGCTACAATGTCGGTTCGGATATAATGTCCCCTCGGGTACAATGTAGCATCAGATACCATTTTTCTTTCCGATACAAGGTCGGTTCGGATACTATGTCGCATTCGGATATAAAGTCACCTCGGATACAATGTTGCCCTTTGGCTATAATGTCGGTTCGGTTACTATGTTACCTTCGTGTATAATGTCGCCTCGTATACAATCTAGTCTCGGATACTATTTTCTTTCGGATACCAGGTCACTTTGGTTACTATGTCACCTCGTATACAATGTTGCCTCGAATATAAAGCCGCCTCGAATATAATGTAGCCTCGGGTATTATGTTGCCTTCGGCTACAATGTCGCGTCAGATACTATGTCGCCTTCCGATATAATGTCGCCTTGGATACAATGAAGCCTACGAATAGAAGGTCGCTTCGGATACTATGTCGCCTTGGATAAAATGTTGCCTTGAATATAAAGTCACCTTAGTACAATGTTGTCCTTCGGCGATATTCTCGCTTCAGATAGTACGTTGCCGTCGGATATAATGTCGCCTCGGATACTATTTTGATTTCGGATACAAATTTGCTTCGGATACTATGTCGCCATTTAATAATAAGTCGCTTAGGATACAATGTTGCCTCAGATATAATGTAGCCTCGGGTATTATGCTGCCTCCGGGTACAATGTAGCTTCGGATATAATGTTGCCTCTTATACAGTGTAGTCTAGCAACTATTTTGCTTTCGGATATAAAGTCACATCGGATACTATGTCGCCTTGGATAAAATGTCACTTCAGATATAGTCGCGTCGGATACAATGTAACCCTTCGACTACAATGTCGTTTCGGATGTTAAGTTGGCTTCGGATATAATGTTGCCTTGGATACTAATTCGCTTCGGATACTGTCACTATCGCATTAACTATCGCATCGGATACAATGTTGCCTCAGATATAAAGTCGCCTCTGATATAATGTAGCCTCGGTTACTATATTTCCTTTGGTTATAATGTCGCTTCGGATACTATGTTGCCTTCAGATATAATGTCGCCTCAGATACAATGTAGCCTGGTATATTATTTTCTTTCAGATAGAAGGTTGCTTTGGATGCAATGTCGCCTTCGGATATAATGTTGCTTCGGTTATAAAGTAGCCTCGGATACAATGTAGCCTCGAATACTATGTAGCCTTCGGCTATAATGTACCTTCGGATACTATGTTGCCTTCGGATATAATGTCCCACCGGATACAATGTAGCCTCGGATACTATTTTGCTTTTCAATACTAGATCGGTTCGGATACTATGTCGCCTTCGGATACAATATCACCTCGGATATAAAGTCACCTCGGATACAATGTTGCCCTTTGGCTATAATGTCGGATCAGATACTATCTTACCTTCGGATATAATGTCGCCTCGGATACTATTTTCTTTCGGATACAAGGTCGCTTCGGTTACTTTGTCGCCTTCGGATACAATGTCGCGTCGGATATAATGTTGCCTCGGATATAAAGTCGCCTCGAATACAAAGTAGTCTCGGGTATTAAGTTGCCTTCGGCTACAATGTCGCTTCGGATACTATATTGCCTTCGAATATAATGTCGCATCGGATACAATGTTGCCTCGAATATAAAGTCGCCTTGGATACAATGTAGCCTCGGATACTATGTTGACTTCGGCTATAATGTCGCTTCGGATACTATGTTGGCTTCGGATATAATGTCGCCTCGGATACAATGTAGCCTCGGATACTATTTTGCTTTCAGAGCCAAGGTCGCTACAGATATTATGTCGCCTTCGAATACAGTGTTGTCTCAGATACATTGTTGCCTTGAATTTAAAGTCGCCTTGGATACAATGTTGCCTCAGATACTATGTTGCCTTCGGGTACAACGTCTCTTCGGATATAATGTCGCTACAGATACAATGTAGCCTCGGATACATTGTTGCGTCCTATACAATGTAGCGTCAGGTACAATGTTGCCTTCGGCTACAATGTCGCATCTGATACTATATAGCCATCGGATATAATGTCGCCTCGGATAATATTTCTTTCGGATGCAAAATCGCTTCGAATACTATGTCACCTACGGATACAATATCGCCTCAGCTACAATGTTGCCTCGAATACAATATAGCCTTGGATACTATGTTGCCTTCAGCTACAATGTCACATTGGATATAATGTAGCCTCTGATACCATGTAGCCGCGGATACTATTTTATTTCGGATAAATGTCACATTCGGATACAATGTCGCCTTGGATATAATGTTGCTTCTGTTATAAAGTCGCCTCAGATACAATGTAGCCTCGGATATTATGTTGCCTTCGACTACAATGTCCCTTCGGAAACTATGTTGCCTTCGAATATAATGTCGCCTCTGATATAATATAGGAATACTATTTTGTTTCGGATACAAAGTCGCTTTGGATACTATATCGCCTCGGATACAATGTTGCCTCGGATACAAAGTCTACAATGTCCCTTCGGAAACTATGTCGCCTTCGGATATATTGTCGCCTCGGAACAATGATGCCTTCGGATAGAAGGTCGCTTCGAATACAATGTCGCCTTGGATAAAATGTTGCCTCGAATATAAAGTCACCTCAGTACAAGGTTTTCCTTTGGCGACATTGTCGCTTCGGATAGTACGCTGCTTTCGGATATAATGTCGCCACGGATACAATGTAGCCTCAGATACTATTTTGCTTTCGGATACAAATTTGCTTCGGATACAATGTCACCATTTGATACAATGCCGCTTGGGATATTTTGCCTCGGATATAAAGTCGCCTCGGATATAATGTAGCCTCGGGTATTTTGCTGCCTCCGGATACAATGTAGCTTCGGATAATATGTTGCCTTCAAATATAATGTTGCCTCTTATACAGTGTAGTCTCCCAACTATTTTCCTTTCGGATATAAAGTCACTTCGGATACTGTTGTCGTCGGGTATAATGTCGCCTCGGATAAAGTGTTGCTTCAGATATAGTCGCCTCGGATACAATGTCGTTTCGGATACTAAGTTGGCTTCGGATATTATGCCGCCTCGAAAACGATGTAGCCTCGGATACTAGTTCGCTTCAGATACTAACGTTGTCGCATATAATGTCGCTTCGGATACTATGCTGCCTTCAGATATAATGTCGCCTTAGATACAATGTAGCCTCGGTTACTATGTTACGTTTGGCTATAATGTCGCTTCGGATACTATGCTGCCTTCAGATATAATATCGCCTTAGATACAATGTAGCCTCGTATACTATTTTCTTTCGAATAGAAGGTTGCTTTGGATGTAATGTCGCCTTTAGATATAATGTTGCTTAGGTTATAAAGTAGCATCAGATACAATGTAGGCTCTAATACTATGTTGCCTTCGGCTACAATGTCACTTCGGATACTATGTTGCCTTCGGATACAATGTCCCCTCGGATACAATGTAGCCTTGGATACTATTTTGCTTTTCAATACTAGGTCTGTTTGGATACTATGTCGCCTTCGGATACAATATCACTTTGGATATAAAGTCGCCTTGGATACAATGTTGCCCTTCGGCTATAATGACGGATCAGATACTATGTTACCTTCGGATATAATGTCGCCTCGGATACTATTTTCTTTCGGATACAAGGTCGCTTCGGTTACTTTGTCGCCTTCTGATTCATTATCGCGTCGGATACAATGTTGCCTCGGATATAAAGTCGCCTCGAATACAATGTAGTCTCTGGTATTATCTTGCCTTCGGCTACAATGTCGCTTCGGATACTATATTGCCTTCGGATATATTGTCGCATCGGATTCAATGTTGCCTCTAATATAAAGTCGCCTTGGATACAATGTAGCCTCGGATACTATGTTGACTTCCGCTACAATGTTGCTTCGGATACTATGTTGCCTCGGATACTATTTTGCTTTCGTGGCCATGTTCGCTACGGATACTATGTCGCCTCGGATACTATTTTGCTTTCGTGGCCATGTTCGCTACGGATACTATGTCGCGTTCGGATACAATGTTGTCTCAGATACATTGTTGCCTCGGATATAAAGTCGCCTTGGATACATTGTTGCCTCGGATATAAAGTCGCCTTCGGGTACAACGTTGCTTCGGATATAATGTCGCTACAGATACAATGTAGCCTTGGATACTATTTTTCCTCGGATACATTGTTGCGTCCGATACAATATAGCCTCAGATACAATGTTGCCTTCAGCAACAATGTCACGTCGGATACTATATAGCCATCAGATATAATGTCGCCTCGGATAATATTTGGTTCGGATGCAAAATCGCTTCTGATACTATGTCACCTACGGATATAATATCGCCTCCGGTACAATGTTGCCTCGGATACAATATAGCCTTGGATACTATGTTGCCTTCGGCTACAATATCGCATCGGATATAATGTAGCCTCTGATACCAAGTAGCCTCGGATACTATTTTACTTCGGATAAATGGTCGCTTCTGATACTATGTCACATTCGAATATAATGTCGCTACAGATACAATGTAGCCTCGGATACTTTTTTCCTCGGATACATTGTTGCGTCCGATACAATGTAGCCTTAGATACAATGTTGCCTTCGGCTACAATGTCGCACTGGATACTATATAGCCATTGGATATAATGTCCCCTAGGATAATATTTCTTTCGGATGCAAAATCGCTTCTGATACTATGTCACCTACGGATACAATATCGCCTCTCCTACAATGTTGCCTCGAATATAAAATTGCCTCGGATACAGTATAGCCTTGGATACTATGTTGCCTTAGGCAATAATGTCGCAACGGATATAATGTAGCCTCTGATATCATGTAGCCTCGGATACTATTTTATTTCGGATAAATGGTCGCTTCTAATACTATGTCACATTCGGATATAATGTCGCTATAGATACAATGTAGCCTCGGATACATTGTTGCGTCCGATACAATGTAGCCTCAAATACAATGTTACCTTCGGCTACAATGTCGCATCGGATATAATGTCGGCTCGGATAATATTTCTTTCGGATGCAAAATCGATTCGGATACTATGTCACCTATGGATACAATATCACCTCGGCTACAATGTTGCCTCGGATACAATATAGCCTTGGATACTATGTTGCCTTCGGCTACAATGTCGCATCGGATATAATGTAACCTCTGATACCATGTAGCCTCGGATACTATTTTATTTCGGATAAATGGTCGCTTCTGATACTATGTCACATTCAGATATAATGTTGCTACAGATACAATGTAGCCTCGGATACATTATTGTGTCTGATACAATGTATCCTCACATACAATGTTGTCTTCGGCTACAATGTCGCATCGGATACTATATAGCCATCGGATATAATGTCGCCTCGGATAATATTTCTTTCAGATGCAAAATCGCTTCGGATACTATGTCACCTACGAATACAATATCGCCTCGGCTACAATGTTGACTCGAATATAAAGTGGCCTCGGATACAGTATAGCCTTGGATACTATGTTGCCTTCGGCTACAATGTCGCATCGGATATAATGTAACCTATGATACCATGTAGGCTCGGATACTATTTTATCTCGGATAAATAGTCGCTTCTGATACTATGTCACATTCGGATATAATGTCGCTACAGATACAATGTAGCTTTGGATACTATTTTTCCTCGGACACATTTTTGCGTTCGATACAATGTAGCCTCGAATACAGTATAGCTTTGGATACTATTTTTCCTCTGATACAATGTCGCATCGGATACTATATAGCCATCGGATTTAATGTCGCCTCGGATACAATGTAGCCTTGGATAATATTTCTTTCGGAAGCAAAATCGCTTGGGATAATATGTCACCTACGGATATATTATCACCTCGGCTACAACGTTGCCTTGAATATAAAGTTGCCTCGGATACAATATAGCCTTGGACACTATGTTGCTTTCGGCTACAATGTGGCATCGGATATAATGTAGCCTCTGATACCATGTAGCCTCGGATACTATTTTAGTTCGGATAAATGGTCTTGGATACAATGTCGCATTGGATATAATGTTCTCAATTATAAAGTCACCTCATATACAATGTAGCCTCGGATATTATGTTGCCTTCGGCTACAATGTCCCTTCGAAAACTATGTTGCCTTTGTCGCCTCGGACACTATTTCTTTCGGATACTATGTCACCTACGGATACAATGTCGCTTCAGATAAAATCTATCCTCGGATATAAAGCTGCCTCGGGTACTATATTGCCATCGGCTACAATGTCGCATCGGATACTATGCAGCGATCGGTTACTATTTCTTTCGGATACAAGGTCGCTTCGGATACTATTTCGCCTCGGATATACAGTTGCCTCATGTACAATGTAGCCTCGGATACTATGTTGCCTTCGGCTACAATGTCGCATCGGATACTATGTTGCCAGCAGATATAATGTCGCCTCGGATACTATTTCTTTCGGATACAAAGTTGCTTCGGATATTATATCACCTACGAATACAATGTTGCCTCGGATATAAAGGTTCCTCGAATACAATATAGCTTTGGATACTATGTTGCCTTCGGTACAATGTCGCATCAGATACTCTGTTGAAATCGTATATAATTACGGCTCGAATACAATGTAGCCTCGGATACTATTTCATTCGTATAGAAGGTGGCTTCATATAGTACTTCGTCTTCGGATACAAGTCGCCTCGGATAGAATGTTGCATCTGATATAAAGTTGGCTCGGATACAATGTAATCTTCGATACTATGTTGTCGTCGGCTACAATGTCGTGTTAGATACTATGTCGTCTTCGGATATATTGTCGCCTCGGAACAATGATGCCTTCGAATAGAAGGTCGCGGAACAATGATGCCTTCAGATAGAAGGTCGCGGAACAATGATGCCTTCGGATAGACGGTCGCTTCGGATACAATGTCGTCTTGGATAAAATGTTGCCTCAAATATAAAGTCACCTCAGTACAAGGTTGCCCTTCGACGACATTGTCACTTCAGATAGTACGTTGCCTTCGCATATAATGTCGCCACGGATACAATGTAGCCTCAGATACTATTTTGCTTTCGGATACAAATTTGCTTCGGATACAATGTCACCATTTGATACAATGTCGCTTGGGATACCATGTTGCCTCGGATATAAAATCACCTCGAATATAATGTAGCCTCGGGTATTTTGCTGTCTCCGGGTACAATGTGGCTTCGGATACTATGTTGCGTTCGGATATAATGTTGCCTCTTATACAGTGTAGTCTCCCAACTATTTTCCTTTCGGATATAAAGTCACTTCTGATACTATCGCCTTCGGGTATAATGTCGCCTCGGATAAAGTGTCGCTTCAGACATAGTCGCCTCGGATACAATGTAGCCCTTCGGCTACAATGTCGTTTCGGATACTAAGTTGGCTTCGGATATAATGTCGCCTCGAAAACATTGTAGCCTCGGATATTAGTTCTCTTCGGATACTAACGTTGTCGCATACAATGTCGCATCGGATACAATGTTGCCTCAGATATAAAGTCGCCTATGATATAATGTAGCCTCGGTTACTATGTTTCCTTTGGCTATAATGTCGCTTCGGATACTATGTTGCCTTCAGATATAATGTCGCCTTAGATAGAATGTAGCCTCGTATACTATTTTCTTTTGAATAGAAGGTTGCTTTGGATGCAATGTCGCCTTCGGATATAATGTTGCTTCGGTTATAAAGTCGCCTCGGATACAATGTAGCCTCCAATACTATGTTTCTTTCGGCTACAATGTCACTTCGGATACTATCTTGCCTTCGGATATTATGTCCCCTGGGATAAAATGTAGCCTCGGATACTATTTTACTTTTCAATACTAGGTCTGTTCGGATACTATGTCGCCTTCGGATACAATATCACTTCGGATATAAAGTCGCCTCGGATACAATGTTGCCCTTCGCCTATAATGACGTATCAGATACTATGTTACCTTCGGATATAATGTCGCCTCAGATACAATTTAGCCTCGGATACTATTTTCTTTCGGATACAAGGTCGCTTCGGTTACTTTGTCGCCTTCTTATACAATGTCGCGTCGGAGACAATGTTGCCTCGGATATAAAGTCGCCTCGAATACAATGTAGTCTCGGGTATTATGTTGTCTTCGGCTACAATGTCGCTTCGGATACTATATTGCCTTCAGATATATTGTCACATCAGATACAATGTTGGCTCGAATATAAAGTCGCCTTGGATACAATGTAGCCTCGGATACTATGTTCACTTCTGCTATAATGTCGCTTCGGATACTTTGTTGGCTTCGGATATAAAATTGCCTTAGATACAATGTAGCCTCGGAAACTATTTTGCTTTCGTAGCCTTGTTCGCTACGGATAATATGTCGCCTTCGGATACAATGTTGTCTCAGATACATTGTTGCCTCGGATATGAAGTCGCCTTGGATACATTGTTGCCTCGGATATAAACTCGCCACGGATACAATGTTGCCTCGGATACTATGTTGCCTTCGGGTACATCGTCGCTTCGAATATAATGTCGCTAGAGAAACAATGTAGCCTCGGATACTATTTTCCCTCGGATACATTGTTGCGCTGATACAATATAGCCTCAGATACAGTGTTGCCTTCGGCTACAATGTCACGTCGGATACTATAGTCATCGGATATAATGTCGCCTCGGATAATATTTCATTCGGATGCAAAAACGCTTCGGATACTATTTCACCTACGGATATAATATCGCCTCGGATACAATGTTGCCTCGGATACAATATAGCCTTGGATACTATGTTGCCTTCGGCTACAATGTCGCATCGGATATAATGTAGCCTCTGATACGATGTAGCCTCGGATACTATTTTATTTCGGATAAATGGTCACTTCTGATACTATGTCACATTCGGATATAATGTCGCTACAGATACAATGTAGCCTCGGATACTATTTTTCCTCAAATACATTGTTAAGTCCGATACAATGTAGCCTCCGATATAATGTTGCCTTCGGCTACAATGTCGCTCTGGATACTATATAGCCATTGGATATAATGTCGCCTCGGATAATATTTCTTTCAGATGAAAAATCGTTTCTGATACTATGTCACCTACGGATACAATATCACCTCGGCTACAATGTTGCCTCGAATATAAAGTTGCCTCGGATACAATATAGCCTTGGATACTATGTTGCCTTCGGCTACAATGTCGCATGGGACACTATTTTATCCCGGATAAATGGTCGCTTCTGATACTATGTCACATTCAGATATAATGTCGCTACAGATACAATGTAGCCTTGGATATTATTTTTCCTCGGATACATTTTTGCGTCCGATACAATGTAGCCTCAGATACAATGTTGCCTTCGGCTACAATGTCGCATCGGATACTATATAGCCATCGGATATAATGTCGCGTTGGATACAATGTAGCCTCGGATAATATTTCTTTCGGAAGCAAAATCGCTTTGGATACTATGTCACCTACGGATACAATATTGCCTCGGCTACAATGTTACCTCGAATATAATGTTGCCTCGAATACAATATAGCCTTGGATACTATGTTGCTTTCGGCTACAATGTCGCATCGGATATAATGTAGCCTCGGATACAATGTAGCCTCTGATACTATTTTTCCTCGGATACTATGTTGGCTTCGGATATAATGTCGCCTCAAATACTATTTTCCTTTCGAAGCCATGGTCGCTACGGATACTATGTCGCCTTCGTTACAATGTTGTCTCAGATACATTGTTGCCTCGGATATAAAGTCGCATTGGATAGAATGTTGCCTCGGATATAAAGTCGCCTTAGATACAATGTTGCCTTCGGGTACAACGTCGCTTCAGATATAATGTCGCTACAGATATAATGTTGCCTCAGATACAATGTCGAATCGGATACTATATAGCCATCGGATATAATGTCGCGTTGGATACAATGTAGCCTCGGATAATATTTCTTTCGGAAGCAAAATCGCTTTGGATACTATGTCACCTACGGATACAATATTGCCTCGGCTACAATGTTACCTCGAATATAATGTTGCCTCGAATACAATATAGCCTTGGATACTATGTTGCTTTCGGCTACAATGTCGCATCGGATATAATGTAGCCTCAGATACAATGTAGCCTCTGATACTATTTTTCCTCGGATACTATGTTGGCTTCGGATATAATGTCGCCTCAAATACTATTTTCCTTTCGAAGCCATGGTCGCTACGGATACTATGTCGCCTTCGTTACAATGTTGTCTCAGATACATTGTTGCCTCGGATATAAAGTCGCATTGGATAGAATGTTGCCTCGGATATAAAGTCGCCTTAGATACAATGTTGCCTTCGGGTACAACGTCGCTTCAGATATAATGTCGCTACAGATATAATGTTGCCTCAGATACAATGTTGCCTTCGGCTACAATGTCGCATCGGATACTATATAGCCATCGGATATATTGTTGGATTTGATACAATGTAGCCTCGGATAATATTTCTTTCGGGTGCAAAATCGCTTCGGATACTACGTCACCTACGGATATAATATCGCCTCAGCTATAATGTTGCCTCGAATATAAAGTTGCCTCGGATACAATATAGCCTTGGGTACTATGTTGCTTTCGGCTACGATGTCGCATCGGATATAAAGTAGCCTCTGATACTATTTTATTTGGGATAAATGGTCGCTTCTAATACTATGTCACATTCGGATATAATGTCACTACAGATACAATGTAGCCGCGGATACTATTTTTCCTCGGATACATTGTTGCGTCTGATACAATGTAGCCTCATGTACAATGCTGCTTTCGGCTATAATGTCGCATCAGATACTATATAGCGATCAGATATAATGTCGCCTCGGATACACTGTAGCCTCAAATAAATTTTTTTCGGATGCAAAATCGCTTCAGATACTATGTTACCTACGGATACAATATCTCCTCAGCTACAATGTTGCCTCGAATATCAAGTTGCCTCGGATACAATATAGCCTTGGATACTATCTTGCCTTCGGCTACAATCTCGCACGGATATAATGTAGCCTCTGATACCATGTAGCCTTGGATACTATTTTATTTCGGATAAATGGTCCCTTCGGATACAATGTCACATTCGGATATAATGTCGCCTTGGATAGAATGTTGCCTCTGTTATAAAGTCGCCTTGGATACAATGTAGCCTCGAATATTATGTTGCCTTCGGCTACAATGTCCCTTCGGAAACTATGTTGCCTTCGTTGCCTCGGATACGTTGGTGCTTCGGATACGATGTCGCATAGGATACTGTGTTGCGATCGGATATAATGTCGCCTCGGACACAATGTAGCCTCGGATACTATTTCTTTCGGATATAAGGTTGCTTCGGTTACTATGTCGCCTACGGATACAATGTCGCTTCGGATACAATCTATCCTCGGATATAAAGTTGCCTCGGGTACTATGTGCCTTCTGCTACAATGTCCATCGGATACTATGTAGCCATCGGATACAAGGTCGCTTCAGATACGAGGTCGCTTCTGTTACTATTTCGCCTTCAGATACAGTGTCGCCTCGGATATAATGTTGCTTCGGATATAAAGTTCTCTCGTTTACAATATTGCCTCGGATACTATGTTGCCTTCGGCTACAATGTCGCTTCGGATACTATGCTGCCTTCGGCTATAATGTCGCCTCGGATACAATGTTGCATCGGATAAAATTTTGCTTTCGGATATTATGTCGCTTTCGAATACAATATCGCCTTAAATAAAATGTTGCCTCGGATATAAAGTCACATCGGATACAATATTGCCCTTCGGCTACAACGTCGCCTCAGATACTACGTTGCCTTTGGATATAATGTCGCCTCGAATACAATGAACCTCAGATACTATTTTGCTTTCGGATATAAATTTGCTTCGGATACAATGTCGCCTTGGATAAAATGTTGCATTAGATATAAAGTCGCCTCAGGTACAACATAGCCTTGGGTATTATGCTCCCTCCGGGTATAGTGTAGCTTCGGATAGTATAGTGCCTTCAGATATAATGTTGCCTCGGATACAATGTAGTCTCGTAACTATTTTGCTTTCGGATAGAAGGTCGATTCGGATACTTTGTCGCCTTCCGATACAATGTCGCTCAGATTTAAAGTCGCCTCGGATACATTTTAGCCCTTCGGCTCCAATGTCACTTCGGATACTATATTGCCTTCGGATATAATGTCGCCTCGGATACGATGTAGCCTTGCATACTATTTTGCTTTCGGATACTAGTTCGCTTCGGATACTCTGTCGTCGTCGCATACAATGTCGCATCGGATACATTGTCGCCTCGGATATAAAGTCGCCTCTGATACAATGTAGCCTCGGTTACTAAGTTTCCTTCGGCTACAATGTCACTTCGGATATATGTTGCCTTCGTATGTAATGAGGCCTCAGACACAATGTAACCTCGGACGGATACTATTTTCTTTCGAATAGAAGGTCGCTTTGGATACAATGTCGCCTTAGATATAATGTTGCCTCGGTCATAAAGTCGCCTCGGATACTATGTTGCATTCGGCTACAATGTCGCTTCGGATATAATGTCCCCTCGGGTACATAGTAGGCTCGGATACTATTTTGCTTTCCGATACAAGGTCGGTTCGGATACTATGTCGCATTCAGATACATTATCGCCTCGGATATAAAGTCACCTCGGATACAATGTTGCCCTTCGGCTATAATGTCAGATCGGATACTATGTCGCCTTCGGGTACAATGTCGCTTCAGATATAATGTCTCCTCGAAAACGATGTAGCCCCGGATGCTAGTTCGCTTCCGATACTATCGCTGTCGCATACAATGTCGCATCGGATACAATGTTGCCTTGGATATAAAGTCGCCTCGGATATAATGTAGCCTCGATTACTATGTTTCCCTTGGCTATAATGTCGCTTCGGATACTATGTTGCCTTCAGATATAATGTCGCTTCGGATACTATGTTGCCTTCAGATATAATGTCGCCTCATATGCTATTTTCTTTCGGATAGAAGGTTGCTTTGGATGCAATGTCGCCTTTGGATATAATGTTTCTTCGGTTATAAAGTCGCATCGGATAGAATGTAGCCTCGAATACTATGTTGCCTTTGGCTATAATGTCACTTCGGATACTATGTTGCCTTCGAATATAATGTCGCCTCTGATACAATATAGGAATACTATTTTCTTTCGGATACAAAGTCGCTTTGGATACAATGTCGACTCGGATACAAAGTTGCCTCGGATATAAAGTCTACTCGAAGACATTGGATACTATTTTGCCTTTGGCTACAATGTTGCTTCGGAAACTATGCTGCCTTCGAATATAATGTCGCCTCGGATACACTGTTGCCTTGGATACGATGTTTCCATTGGCTACACTATCGCATCGGATATGTTGCCATCGGATATAATGTTGCCTCGGACACAATGTAGCCTCGGTTACTATTTCTTTCGAATACAAGGTTTCTTCGGATACTATGTCGCCTACGGATACAATGTCTCTTAGGATACAATCTATCCTCGGATATAAAGCTGCCTCGGGTACTATGTTGCCTTCGGCTACAATGTCGCATCGGATACTATGTAGAGATCGGTTACTATTTCATTCGGATACAAGGTCGCTTCGGATACAAGGTCGCTTCAGATACTATTTCGCCTTCAGATTCAATGTCGCCTTGGATACAATGTTGCTTCGGATATACAATGTACCCTCGGATACTATGTTGCCTCCTACTACAATGTCGCATCGGATACTATGTTGCCATCCGATATAATGTCACCTCGGATACAATGTAGGCTTGGATACTATTTCTTTCGGATACAAAGTCGCTTCGGACATTAAGTCACCTACGGATACAATGTTGCCTCGGATACAATATAGCCTTGGATACTATGTTGCCTTAAGTACAATGTGGCATCAGATACTATGTTGAAATCGTATATAATTACGCCTCGGATACAATGTAGCGTCGGATACTATTTCATTCGTATCCAAGGTCGCTTCGTATAGTACTTCGTCTTCGGATACAAGTCGCCTCGGATAGAATGTTGCCTCTGATATAAAGTCTCCTCGGATACAATGTAGCCTTCGATACTATTTTCCCGTCGGCTACAATGTCGCATTAGATACTATGTCGCCTTGGGATATATTGTCACCTCGAATACAATGATGCCTTCGGATAGAAGGTCGCTTCGGATACAATGTCGCCTTGGATAAAATGTTGCCTCGAATATAAAGTCACCTCAGTACAAGGTTGCCCTTCGGCGACATTGTCGCTTCAGATAGTACGTTGCCTTCGGATATAATGTCGGCACGGATACAATGTAGCCTCACATACTATTTTGCTTTCGGATACAATGTCACGATTTGATGCAATGTCGCTTGGGATACAATGTTGCCTCGGATATAAAGTCGCCTCGGATATAATGTTGCCTCGGGTATTTTGCTGCCTTCGAGTACAATGTAGCTTCGGATACTATGTTGCCTTCGGATATAATGTTGCCTCTTATACAGTGTAGTCTCCCAACTATTTTGCTTTCGGATATAAAGTCACTTCGGATACTGTTTCCTTCAGGTATAATGACGCCTCGGATAAAGTGTCACTTCAAATATAGTCGCCTCGGATACAATGTAGCCCTTCAGCTACAATGTCGTTTCGGATACTAAGTTGGCTTCGGATATAATTTCGCCTCGAAAATGATGTAGCCTCGGATACTAGTTCGCTTCGGATACTAACGTTGTCGCATACACTGTCGCATCGGGTAGAATGTTGCCTCGGATATAAAGTCGCCTCTGATATAATGTAGCCTCGGTTACTATGTTTCCTTTGGCTATAATGTCGCTTCGGATACTATGTTGCCTTCAGATATAATGTCGCCTTAGATAGAATGTAGCCTCGTATACTATTTTCTTTTGAATAGAAGGTTGCTTTGGATGCAATGTCGCCTTCGGATATAATGTTGCTTCGGTTATAAAGTCGCCTCGGATACAATGTAGCCTCCAATACTATGTTGCCTTCGGCTACAATGTCACCTCGGATACTATGTTGCCTTCGGATGTAATGTCCCCTCGGATACAATGTAGCCTCGAATACTATTTTGCTTTTCAATACTAGGTCTGTTCGGATACTATGTCACCTTCGGATGCAATATCACTTCGGATATAAAGTCGCCTTGGACACAATGTAGCCTCGGATACTATTTCTTTCGTATACAAGGTTGCTTCGGATATTATGTCGCCTACGGAGACAAGGTCGCTTCGGATACAATCTATCCTCGGATATAAAGCTGCCTCGGGTACTATGTTGCCTTCGGCTACAATGTTGCATCGGATACTATGTAGCCATCGAATATTATTTCATTAAGATACAAAGTCTCTTCGGATACTATTTCGCCTTCGGATACAAGGTCGCTTCAGATACTATTTCGCCTTCAGATACAATGTCGCCTCGGATACAATGTTGCTTCGGATATAAAGTTGCCTCGTATACAATGTAGCCTCGGAAACTATGTTGCCTTTGGCTACAATGTTGCCTCGGATCCAATGTTGCCTCGGATACAATTTTGCCTTCGGATATTATGTCGCCTTCGGATACAATATCGCCTTGGATAAAATGTTGCGTCAAATATAAAGTCACCTCGGATACAATATTGCCCTTCGGCTAGAATGTCGCTTCAGATACTACGTTGCCTTCGAATATAATGTCGCCTCGAATACAATGTAACCTCAGATACTATTTTGCTTTCGGATACAAAATCGCTTCGGATACAATGTCGCCTTGGATACAATGTTACATTTGATATAAAGTCGCCTCAGGTACAATGCAGCCTCGGGTACTATGCTCCCTCCGGGTACAATGTAGCTTCCGATAGTATATTGTCTTCGGATATAATGTTGCCTCGGATACAATGTAGTCTTGTAACTATTTTGCTTTCGGATACAAGGTCGCTTCGGATACAATGTCGCCTCAGATACTATATTGCCTTTAGATATTATGTCGCCTCGGATACGAAGTAGCCTCGCATAGTATTTTCCTTTCGGATACTAATTCGCTTCGGATACTCTGCCGTCGTATTTAAAGTCGCATCGGATACAATGTTGCCTCGGATATAACGTCGCCTCTGATACAATGTAACCTCGGTTACTGTGTTTCCTTCGGTTACAATGCCACTTCGGATACTATGTTGCCTTCGTATATAATGTCGCCTCAGACACAATGTAGCCTCGGATACTATTTTCTTTCGAATAGAAGGTCGCTTTGGATACAATGGCGCCTTCCGATCCAATGTCGCCATAGATATAATGTCGCCTCGGTTATAAAGTCGCCTCGGATACAATGTAGCCTCGAATACTATGTTGCATTCGGCTACAATGTCGCATCGGATATAATGTAGCCTCTGATACGATGTAGCCTCGGATACTATTTTATTTCGGATAAATGGTCACTTCTGATACTATGTCACATTCGGATATAATGTCGCTACAGATACAATGTAGCCTCGGATACTATTTTTCCTCAAATACATTGTTGCGTCCGATACAATGTAGCCTCCGATATAATGTTGCCTTCGGCTACAATGTCGCTCTGGATACTATATAGCCATTGGATATAATGTCGCCTCGGATAATATTTCTTTCAGATGCAAAATCGTTTCTGATACTATGTCACCTATGGATACAATATCACCTCGGCTACAATGTTGCCTCGAATATAAAGTTGCCTCGGATATAATATAGCCTTGGATACTATGTTGCCTTCGGCTACAATGTCGCATGAGACACTATTTTATCCCGGATAAATGGTCGCTTCTGATACTATGTCACATTCAGATATAATGTCGCTACAGATACAATGTAGCCTTGGGTATTATTTTTCCTCGGATACATTTTTGCGTCCGATACAATGTAGCCTCAGATACAATGTTGCCTTCGGCTACAAAGTCGCATCGGATACTATATAGCCATCGGATATAATGTCGCGTTGGATACAATGTAGCCTCGGATAATATTTCTTTCGGAAGCAAAATCGCTTTGGATACTATGTCACCTACGGATACAATATTGCCTCGGCTACAATGTTACCTCGAATATAATGTTGCCTCGAATACAATATAGCCTTGGATACTATGTTGCTTTCGGCTACAATGTCGCATCGGATATAATGTAGCCTCAGATACAATGTAGCCTCTGATACTATTTTTCCTCGGATACTATGTTGGCTTCGGATATAATGTCGCCTCAAATACTATTTTCCTTTCGAAGCCATGGTCGCTACGGATACTATGTCGCCTTCGTTACAATGTTGTCTCAGATACATTGTTGCCTCGGATATAAAGTCGCGTTGGATAGAATGTTGCCTCGGATATAAAGTCGCCTTAGATACAATGTTGCCTTCGGGTACAACGTCGCTTCAGATATAATGTCGCTACAGATATAATGTTGCCTCAGATACAATGTTGCCTTCGGCTACAATGTCGCATCAGATACTATATAGCCATCGGATATATTGTTGCATTTGATACAATGTAGCCTCGGATAATATTTCTTTCGGGTGCAAAATCGCTTCGGATACTACGTCACCTACGGATATAATATCGCCTCAGCTATAATGTTGCCTCGAATATAAAGTTGCCTCGGATACAATATAGCCTTGGGTACTATGTTGCTTTCGGCTACGATGTCGCATCGGATATAAAGTAGCCTCTGATACTATTTTATTTGGGATAAATGGTCGCTTCTAATACTATGTCACATTCGGATATAATGTCACTACAGATACAATGTAGCCGCGGATACTATTTTTCCTCGGATACATTGTTGCGTCTGATACAATGTAGCCTCATATACAATGCTGCTTTCGGCTATAATGTCGCATCAGATACTATATAGCGATCAGATATAATGTCGCCTCGGATACACTGTAGCCTCAAATAAATTTTTTTCGGATGCAAAATCGCTTCAGATACTATGTTACCTACGGATACAATATCGCCTCAGCTACAATGTTGCCTCGAATATCAAGTTGCCTCGGATACAATATAGCCTTGGATACTATCTTGCCTTCGGCTACAATCTCGCACGGATATAATGTAGCCTCTGATACCATGTAGCCTTGGATACTATTTTATTTCGGATAAATGGTCCCTTCGGATACAATGTCACATTCGAATATAATGTCGCCGATAGAATGTTGCCTCTGTTATAAAGTCGCCTTGGATACAATGTAGCCTCGAATATTATGTTGCCTTCGGCTACAATGTCCCTTCGGAAACTATGTTGCCTTCGTTGCCTCGGATACGTTGGTGCTTCGGATACGATGTCGCATAGGATACTGTGTTGCGATCGGATATAATGTCGCCTCGGACACAATGTAGCCTCGGATACTATTTCTTTCGGATATAAGGTTGCTTCGGTTACTATGTCGCCTACGGATACAATGTCGCTTCGGATACAATCTATCCTCGGATATAAAGTTGCCTCGGGTACTATGTGCCTTCTGCTACAATGTCCATCGGATACTATGTAGCCATCGGATACAAGGTCGCTTCAGATACGAGGTCGCTTCTGTTACTATTTCGCCTTCAGATACAGTGTCGCCTCGGATATAATGTTGCTTCGGATATAAAGTTCTCTCGTTTACAATATAGCCTCGGATACTATGTTGCCTTCGGCTACAATGTCGCTTCGGATACTATGCTGCCTTCGGCTATAATGTCGCCTCGGATACAATGTTGCATCGGATAAAATTTTGCTTTCGGATATTATGTCGCTTTCGAATACAATATCGCCTTAAATAAAATGTTGCCTCGGATATAAAGTCACATCGGATACAATATTGCCCTTCGGCTACAACGTCGCCTCAGATACTACGTTGCCTTTGGATATAATGTCGCCTCGAATACAATGAACCTCAGATACTATTTTGCTTTCGGATATAAATTCGCTTCGGATACAATGTCGCCTTGGATAAAATGTTGCATTAGATATAAAGTCGCCTCAGGTACAACATAGCCTTGGGTATTATGCTCCCTCCGGGTATAGTGTAGCTTCAGATAGTATACTGCCTTCAGATATAATGTTGCCTCGGATACAATGTAGTCTCGTAACTATTTTGCTTTCGGATAGAAGGTCGATTCCGATACTTTGTCGCCTTCCGATACAATGTCGCTCAGATTTAAAGTCGCCTCGGATACATTTTAGCCCTTCGGCTCCAATGTCACTTCGGATACTATATTGCCTTCGGATATAATGTCGCCTCGGATACGATGTAGCCTTGCATACTATTTTGCTTTCGGATACTAGTTCGCTTCGGATACTCTGTCGTCGTCGCATACAATGTCGCATCGGATACATTGTCGCCTCGGATATAAAGTCGCCTCTGATACAATGTAGCCTCGGTTACTAAGTTTCCTTCGGCTACAATGTCACTTCGGATATATGTTGCCTTCGTATGTAATGAGGCCTCAGTCACAATGTAACCTCGGATACTATTTTCTTTCGAATAGAAGGTCGCTTTGGATACAATGTCGCCTTAGATATAATGTTGCCTCGGTCATAAAGTCGCCTCGGATACTATGTTGCATTCGGCTACAATGTCGCTTCGGATATAATGTCCCCTCGGGTACATAGTAGGCTCGGATACTATTTTGCTTTCCGATACAAGGTCGGTTCGGATACTATGTCGCATTCAGATACATTATCGCCTCGGATATAAAGTCACCTCGGATACAATGTTGCCCTTCGGCTATAATGTCAGATCGGATACTATGTCGCCTTCGGGTACAATGTCGCTTCAGATATAATGTCTCCTCGAAAACGATGTAGCCCCGGATGCTAGTTCGCTTCCGATACTATCGCTGTCGCATACAATGTCGCATCGGATACAATGTTGCCTTGGATATAAAGTCGCCTCGGATATAATGTAGCCTCGATTACTATGTTTCCCTTGGCTATAATGTCGCTTCGGATACTATGTTGCCTTCAGATATAATGTCGCTTCGGATACTATGTTGCCTTCAGATATAATGTCGCCTCATATGCTATTTTCTTTCGGATAGAAGGTTGCTTTGGATGCAATGTCGCCTTTGGATATAATGTTTCTTCGGTTATAAAGTCGCATCGGATAGAATGTAGCCTCGAATACTATGTTGCCTTTGGCTATAATGTCACTTCGGATACTATGTTGCCTTCGAATATAATGTCGCCTCTGATACAATATAGGAATACTATTTTCTTTCGGATACAAAGTCGCTTTGGATACAATGTCGACTCGGATACAAAGTTGCCTCGGATATAAAGTCTACTCGAAGACATTGGATACTATTTTGCCTTTGGCTACAATGTTGCTTCGGAAACTATGCTGCCTTCGAATATAATGTCGCCTCGGATACACTGTTGCCTTGGATACGATGTTTCCATTGGCTACACTATCGCATCGGATATGTTGCCATCGGATATAATGTTGCCTCGGACACAATGTAGCCTCGGTTACTATTTCTTTCGAATACAAGGTTTCTTCGGATACTATGTCGCCTACGGATACAATGTCTCTTAGGATACAATCTATCCTCGGATATAAAGCTGCCTCGGGTACTATGTTGCCTTCGGCTACAATGTCGCATCGGATACTATGTAGAGATCGGTTACTATTTCATTCGGATACAAGGTCGCTTCGGATACAAGGTCGCTTCAGATACTATTTCGCCTTCAGATTCAATGTCGCCTTGGATACAATGTTGCTTCGGATATACAATGTACCCTCGGATACTATGTTGCCTCCTACTACAATGTCGCATCGGATACTATGTTGCCATCCGATATAATGTCACCTCGGATACAATGTAGGCTTGGATACTATTTCTTTCGGATACAAAGTCGCTTCGGACATTAAGTCACCTACGGATACAATGTTGCCTCGGATACAATATAGCCTTGGATACTATGTTGCCTTAAGTACAATGTGGCATCAGATACTATGTTGAAATCGTATATAATTACGCCTCGGATACAATGTAGCGTCGGATACTATTTCATTCGTATACAAGGTCGCTTCGTATAGTACTTCGTCTTCGGATACAAGTCGCCTCGGATAGAATGTTGCCTCTGATATAAAGTCTCCTCGGATACAATGTAGCCTTCGATACTATTTTCCCGTCGGCTACAATGTCGCATTAGATACTATGTCGCCTTGGGATATATTGTCACCTCGAATACAATGATGCCTTCGGATAGAAGGTCGCTTCGGATACAATGTCGCCTTGGATAAAATGTTGCCTCGAATATAAAGTCACCTCAGTACAAGGTTGCCCTTCGGCGACATTGTCGCTTCAGATAGTACGTTGCCTTCGGATATAATGTCGGCACGGATACAATGTAGCCTCACATACTATTTTGCTTTCGGATACAAATTTGCTTCGGATACAATGTCACGATTTGATGCAATGTCGCTTGGGATACAATGTTGCCTCGGATATAAAGTCGCCTCGGATATAATGTTGCCTCGGGTATTTTGCTGCCTTCGGGTACAATGTAGCTTCGGATACTATGTTGCCTTCGGATATAATGTTGCCTCTTATATAGTGTAGTCTCCCAACTATTTTGCTTTCGGATATAAAGTCACTTCGGATACTGTTTCCTTCGGGTATAATGTCGCCTCGGATAAAGTGTCACTTCAGATATAGTCGCCTCGGATACAATGTAGCCCTTCGGCTACAATGTCGTTTCGGATACTAAGTTGGCTTCGGATATAATGTCGCCTCGAAAATGATGTAGCCTCGGATACTAGTTCGCTTCGGATACTAACGTTGTCGCATACACTGTCGCATCGGGTATAATGTTGCCTCGGATATAAAGTCGCCTCTGATATAATGTAGCCTCGGTTACTATGTTTCCGTTGGCTATAATGTCGCTTCGGATACTATGTTGCCTTCAGATATAATGTCGCCTTAGATAGAATGTAGCCTCGTGTACTATTTTCTTTTGAATAGAAGGTTGCTTTGGATGCAATGTCGCCTTCGGATATAATGTTGCTTCGGTTATAAAGTCGCCTCGGATACAATGTAGCCTCCAATACTATGTTGCCTTCGGCTACAATGTCACCTCGGATACTATGTTGCCTTCGGATGTAATGTCCCCTCGGATACAATGTAGCCTCGGATACTATTTTACTTTTCAATACTAGGTCTGTTCGAATACTATGTCGCCTTCGGATGCAATATCACTTCGGATATAAAGTCGCCTTGGACACAATGTAGCCTCGGATACTATTTCTTTCGTATACAAGGTTGCTTCGGATATTATGTCGCCTACGGAGACAAGGTCGCTTCGGATACAATCTATCCTCGGATATAAAGCTGCCTCGGGTACTATGTTGCCTTCGGCTACAATGTCGCATCGGATACTATGTAGCCATCGAATATTATTTCATTAAGATACAAAGTCTCTTCGGATACTATTTCGCCTTCGGATACAAGGTCGCTTCAGATACTATTTCGCCTTCAGATACAATGTCGCCTCGGATACAATGTTGCTTCGGATATAAAGTTGCCTCGTATACAATGTAGCCTCGGATACTATGTTGCCTTTGGCTACAATGTTGCCTCGGATCCAATGTTGCCTCGGATACAATTTTGCCTTCGGATATTATGTCGCCTTCGGATACAATATCGCCTTGGATAAAATGTTGCGTCAAATATAAAGTCACCTCGGATACAATATTGCCCTTCGGCTAGAACGTCGCTTCAGATACTACGTTGCCTTCGAATATAATGTCGCCTCGAATACAATGTAACCTCAGATACTATTTTGCTTTCGGATACAAAATCGCTTCGGATACAATGTCGCCTTGGATACAATGTTACATTGGATATAAAGTCGCCTCAGGTACAATGTAGCCTCGGGTACAAATTCGCTTCGGATACAATGTCGCCTTGGATACAATGTTAAATTCGATATAAAGTCGCCTCAGGTACAATGTAGCCTCGGGTACTATGCTCCCTCCGGGTACAATGTAGCTTCGGATAGTATATTGTCTTCGGATATAATGTTGCCTCGGATACAATGTAGTCTTGTAACTATTTTGCTTTCGGATACAAGGTCGCTTCGGATACAATGTCGCCTCAGATACTATATTGCCTTTAGATATTATGTCGCCTCGGATACGAAGTAGCCTCGCATAGTATTTTCCTTTCGGATACTAATTCGCTTCGGATACTCTGTCGTCGTATATAAAGTCGCATCGGATACAATGTTGCCTCGGATATAACGTCGCCTCTGATACAATGTAACCTCGGTTACTATGTTTCCTTCGGTTACAATGTCACTTCGGATACTATGTTGCCTTCGTATATAATGTCGCCTCAGACACAATGTAGCCTCGGATACTATTTTCTTTCGAATAGAAGGTCGCTTTGGATACAATGGCGCCTTCCGATCCAATGTCGCCATAGATATAATGTTGCCTCGGTTATAAAGTCGCCTCGGATACAATGTAGCCTCGAATACTATGTTGCATTCGGCTACAATGTCGCTTCGGATACTATGTTGCCTTCGGATATAATGTCCTCTCGGGTACAATGTAGCCTCAGATACTATTTTTCTTTCCGATACAAGGTCGGTTCGGATATTATGTCGCATTCAAATACAATATCGCCTCAAATACAATGTTGCCCTTTGGCTATAATGTCGGATCGGATACTATGTTTCCTTTGTATATAATGTCGCCTCGTATAGAATCTATTCTCGGATACTATTTTCTTCAGATACCAGGTCACTTTGGTTCCTATGTCGCCTCGTATACAATGTCGTGTCGGATACAATGTTGCCTTGAATATAAAGCCGCCTTGAAAACATTGTAGCCTCGGGTATTATGTTGCCTTCGGCTACAATGTCGCATCAGATACTATGTCGCCTTCCGATATAATGTCGCCTTCCGATATAATGTCGCCTCGGATACAATGATGCCTTCGGATAGAAGGTCGCTTCGGGTACTATGTCGCCTTCGGATACAGTGTCGCCTTGGATAAAATGTTGCCTCGAATATAAAGTCACCTCAGTACAATGTTACCCTTCGGCGACATTGTCACTTCATAGTACGTTGCCTTCGGATATAATGTCGCCTCGGATACAATGTAGCCTCAGATACTATTTTCCTTTTGGATAGAAGGTTGCTTTGGATGCAATGTCGCCTTCGGATATAATGTTGCTTCGGTTATAAAGTCGCCTCGGATACAATGTAGCCTCCAATACTATGTTGCCTTCGGCTACAATGTCACCTCGGATACTATGTTGCCTTCGGATGTAATGTCCCCTCGGATACAATGTAGCCTCGGATACTATTTTGCTTTTCAATACTAGGTCTGTTCGGATACTATGTCGCCTTCGGATGCAATATCACTTCGGATATAAAGTCGCCTTGGACACAATGTAGCCTCGGATACTATTTCTTTCGTATACAAGGTTGCTTCGGATATTATGTCGCCTACGGAGACAAGGTCGCTTCGGATACAATGTAGGCTCGTATACTATTTTCTTTCAGATAGAAGGTTGCTTTTGATGCAATGTCGCCTTCGGATATAATGTTGCTTCGGTTATAAAGTCGCCTCGGATACAATGTAGCCTCAAATACTATGTTGCCTTCGGCTACAATGTCACTTCGGATACTATGTTGCCTTCGGATAAAATGTCCCCACGGATACAATGTAGCCTCGGATACTATTTTGCTTTTCAATACTAGGTCGGTTCGGATACTATGTCGCCTTCGGATACAATATCACCTCGGATATAAAGTTGCCTTGGATACAATGTTGCCCTTCGGCTATAATGTCAGATCGGATACTATGCTAGCTTTGGATATAATGTCGCCTCGGATACAATTTGGCCTTGGAGACAAGGTCGCTTCTGTTACATTGTCCCCTTCAGATACAATGTCGCGTCGGATATAAGGTTGCCTTGGATATAAGGTCGCCTCGAATACAATGTAGTCTCGGGTATTATGTTGCCTTCTCCTACAATGTCGCTTCGGATACTATATTGCCTTTGGATATAATGTCGCCTCGGATACAATGTTGCCTCGAATGTTAAGTCGCATTGGGTACAATGTAGTCTCAGATACTATGTTGACTTCGGCTATAATGTCGCTTCGGATACTATATTAGCTTCGGATATAATGTCGCCTCGGATACTGTTTTGCTTTCGGAGCCAAGGTCGCTACGGATACAATGTTGTCTCAGATACATTGTTGCCTTGGATTGAAATTCGCCTTGGATACAATGTTGCCTCGGATATAAAGTCGCCTTGGATACAATGTTGCCTCGGATACTATGTTGCCTTCGGGTACAACGTCGCTTCGGATATAATGTCCCTACAGATACAATATAGCCTCGGATACTATTTTTCCTCGGATACATTGTTGCGTCCTATACAATGTAGCCTCAGATACAATGTTGCCTTCGGCTTCGTATACAATGTCACATTCGGATACAATGTCGCCTCTGTTATAAAGTCGCCTCAGATACAATGTAGCCTCGGATATTATGTTGCCTTCGGCTACAATGTCCCTTTGAAAACTATGTTGCCTTTGAATACAATATAGGAATACTATTTTCTCTCGGATATAAAGTCGCCTCAGATACAATGTTGCCTCGGATATAAAGTCGCCTCGAATACAATCTAGCCTTGGATAGTATTTTGCCTTTAACTACAATGTTGCTTCGGAAACTATGCTGTGTTCGAATATAATGTCGCCTCGGATACACTGTTGCCTCGGATACGATGTTGCCTTCGGCTACAATGTCGCATCGGATACTATGTTGCCATCGGATATAATGTCGCCTCCGACACAATGCAGCCTCGGATAGTATTTCTTTCAGATACAAGGTTGCTTCGGATACTATGTCGCCTACGGAGACAAATCTCGCTTCGGATACAATCTATCCTCGGATATAAAGCTGCCTCGGGTATTATGTTGCCTTCGGCTACAATGTCGCATCGGATACTATGTAGCTATCGGATACTATTTCATTCAGATACAAGGTCGCTTTGGATACTATTTCGCCTTCGGATACAAGGTCGCCTCGGATACAATGTTGCTTCGGATATAAAGTTGCCTCGTATACAATATAGCCTCAGATACTATGTTGCCTTCGACTACAATGTCGCTTCGGATACTATGTTGCCTTTGGCTATAATGTCGCCTCGGATACAATGTTTTCTCGGATTTAATTTTGCCTTCGGTTATTATGTCGCCTTCGGATACAATATCTTCTTGGATAAAATGTTGCCTCGATTATAAAGTCACCTCGGTTACATTATTGCCCTTCGGCTACAATGTCGCTTCAGATACTACGTTGCCTTCGGATATAATGTCGCCTCGAATACAATGTAACCTCAGATACTATTTTGCTTTCGGATACAAATTCGCTTCGGATACAATGTCGCCTTGGATACAATGTTGCATTGGATATAAAGTTGCCTCTGGTACAATGTAGCCTCGGATACTATACTACCTTCGGATATAATGTTGCCTTGGATACAATGTAGTGTCGTAACTATTTTGCTTCCGGATAGAAGGTCGATTCGGATAATTTGTCGCCTTCGGATACAATGTCCCCTCAGATTTAAAGTCGCCTCGGATATATTGTAGCCCTTCGGCTCCAATGTCGCTTCGGATACTATATTGCCTTCGGATATAATGTCGGCTCGGATACGATTTAGCTTCGCATACTATTTTGCTTTCGGATACTAGTTCGCTTCGGATACTCTGTCGTCGTCGCATTCAATGTCGCGTCGGATACAATGTTGCCTCGGATATAAAGTCGCCTCTGATACAATGTAGCCTCGATTACTATGATTCCTTCGGCTACAATGTCACTTCGGATACTATGTTGCCTTCATGTATAATGTCGCCTCAGACAAAATGTAGCCTCGGACACTATTTTCTTTTGAATAGGTCGCCTTCGGATACAATGTCGCCTTGGTTATAAAGTCAGCTCGGATACAATGTAGCCTCGGATACAATGTAGCCTCGGATACTATGTTATATCGGCTACAATGTCTGCCTTCGGATATAATCTCCCCTCGGGTACAATATAGCCTCAGATATAATGTCGCCTCGAAAACATTGTAGCCTCGGATACTGTCGCTGTCGCATATAATGTCGCATCGGATACAATGTTGCCCTAAAGTCGCCTCTGATATAATGAAGCCTCGGCTACTATGTTTCCTTTGGCTATAATGTCGCTTCGGATACTATGCTGCCTTCAGATATAATGTCGCCTCAGATACAATGTAGGCTCGTATACTATTTTCTTTCGGATAGAAAATTGCTTTGTATGCAATGTCGCCTTCGGATATAATGTTGCTTCGGTTATAAAGTCGCCTCGGATGCAATGTAGCCTTGAATACTATGTTGCCTTCGGCTACAATCTCACTTCGGACACTATGTTGCCTTCGGATATAATGCCCCCTCGGATACAATGTTGCCCTTCCGCTATAAGGTTGGATCGGATACTATGTTCCCTTCAGATATAATGTCGCCTCGGATACTATTTTCTTTCGGATGGAAGGTCGCTTCGGTTACTATGTCGCCTTCGGATACAATGTCGCGTCGGATATAAAGTCGCCTCGAATACAATGTAGTCTCGGGTATTATGTTGCCTTCGGCTACAATGTCGCTTCAGATACTATATTGCCTTCGGATATAATGTCTCCTCGGATACAATGTTTCCTCGAATATGAAGTCGCCTTGGATACAATGTTGCCTCGGATACTATGTTGACTTCGGCTATAATGTCGCTTCAGATACTATGTTGGCTTCGGATATAATGTCGCCTCGGATACACTGTAGCCTCAGATACTATTTTGCTTTCGGTACCAAGGTCGCTACGGATACTATGTCGCCTTCGGATACAGTGTTGTCTCAGATACATTTTTGCCTCGGATTTAATGTCGCCTTGGATACAATGTTGCCTCAGATACATTTTTGCCTCGGATTTAATGTCGCCATGGTACAATGTTGCCTCAGATACTATGTTGCCTTCGGGTGCAACCTCGCTTCGGATATAATGTCGCTGCAGATACAATGTAGCCTCGAATATTATTTTTCCTCGGATATACTGTTCTGTCCTATGCAATGTAGCCTCAGATACAATGTTGCCTTTGGCTACAATGTCGCATTGGATACTATATAGGCATCGGATATAATGTCGCCTCGGATACAATGTAGCCTCAGATAACATTTCTTTCGGATGCAAAATCACTTCGGATACTGTCACCTACGGATACAATATCTCCTCGGCTACAATGTGGCCTCGAATATAAAGTTGCCTCGGATACAATATAGCCGCATCGGATATAATGTAGCCTCTGATACCATGTAGCCTCGGATACTATTTTATTTTGGATAAATGGTCGCTTCGGATACAATGTCACATTCGGATACAATGTCGCCTTCGATATAATGTGCCTCTGTTATAAAGTCACCTCACATACATTGTAGCGTCAGATATTATGTTGCCTTCGGCTACAATGTCCCTTCGGAAACTATGTTGCCTTCGAATATAAGGTCGCCTCTGATACAATATAGTAATACTATTTTCTTTCGGATACAAAGTCGCTTTGGATACTATGTCGCCTCGGATATAAAGTCGCATCGAATACAATCTAGCCTTGGATAGTATTTTGCCTTTAACTACAATGTTGCTTCGGAAACTATGCTGCCTTCGAATATAATGTCGCCTCAGATACACTGTTGCCTCGGACACAATGTCGCATCGGATACTATGTTTCCATCGGATATAATGTCGCCTCGAACACAATGTCTCCTCGGACACAATGTAGCCTCGGATACTATTTCTTTCGAATACAAGGTTGCTTCGGATACTATGTCGCCTACGGATACAATGTCGCTTTGGATACAATCTATCCTCGGATATAAAGCTGCCTCGGGTATTATGTTGCCTTCGGCTACAATTTCGCATCGGATACTATGTAGCCATCGGGTACTATTTCATTCGGATACAAGGTCGCTTCGGATACTATTTCACCTTCGGATACAAGGTCGCTTCGGATACTATTTCGCCTTCGGATACAAGGTCGCTTCAGGTACTACGTTGCCTTCGGATATAATGTCGCGTCGAATACAATGTAACCTCAGATACTATTTTGCTTTCGGATACAAATTCACTTTGGATACAATGTCGCCTTAGATACAATGTTGCATTGGATATAAAGTCGCCTCAGGTACAATGTAGCCTCGGGTACTATGCTCCCTCCGGGTACAATGTAGCTTCGGATAGTATACTGCCTTCGGATATAATATTGCCTCGGATACAATGTAGTCTCGTAACCATTTTGCTTTCGGATAAAAGGTCGCTTCGGATACTTTGTAGACGTCGGATACAATGTCGCCTCAGATATAAAGTCGCCTCGGATAAAATGTAGCCCTTCAGCTCCAATGTCGCTTCGGATACTATATTGCCGTCGGATATAATGTCGCCACGGATACGATGTAGCCTCGCATACTATTTTGCTTTCGGATACTAGTTCGCTTCGGATACTCTGTCGTCGTCACATACAATGTCGCATCGGATACAATGTTGCCTCGGATATAAAGTCATCTCTGATACAATGTAGGTTCGGTTACTATGTTTCCTTCAGCTACAATGTCACTTCGGATACTATGATGCCTTCGTATATAATGTCGCCTCAGACACAATGTAGCCTCGGATACTATTTTCTTTCGAATAGAAGGTCGCTTTGGATACAGTGTCGCCTTCGGATACAATGTCGCCTTAGATATAATGTTGCCTCTGTTATAAAGTCGCCTCGGATACAATGTAGCCTTTGGTACTATGTCGCTTCGAATACAACGTTGCCTTCGGATATAATGTACCCTCGGTACAATATAGCCTCGGATAGTTTTTTGCTTTCCGATACAAGGTCGGTTCGGGTACTATGTCGCATTCAGATACAATATCGCCTCGGATATAAAGTCAACTCGGATACAATGTTGTCCTTCGGCTATAATGTTAGATCGGATACTCTGTTACCTTCGTATATAATGTCGCCTCGTATACAATCTAGCCTCGGATACTATTTTCTTTCGGATACTAGGTCACTTTGGTTACTATGTCGCCTCGTATACAATGTCGCGTCGGATACAATGTTGCCTCGAATATAAATCTGCCTCGAATACAATGTAATCTTTGGTATTATGTTGCCTTCGGCTACAATGTCACGTCAGATACTATGTCGCCTTTCGATATAATGTTGCCTCAGATACAATGATGCCTTCGGATAGCAGGTCGCTTTGGATACAATGTCGCCTTCGAATACAATGTCGCCTTGGATAAAATGTTGCCTCGAATATAAAGTCACCTCAGTACAAGGTTTCCCTTTGGCGTCATTGTCGTTTCAGATAGTACGTTGCCATCGGATATAATGTCGTCACGGATACAATGTAGCCTCAGATACTATTTTGCTTTCGCATATAAATTTGCTTCGAATACAATGTCGCCATTTGATACAATGTCGCTTGAGATAAAATGTTGCCTCGGATATAAACTGGCCTCGGATATAATGTAGCCTCAGGTAGTATGTTGCCTCCGGGTACAATGTAGCTTCGGATACTATGTTGCCTTCGGATATAATGTTTCCTCTTATACAGTGTAGTCTCGCAACTATTTGACTTTTTGATATAAAGTCACTTCGGATACTATGTTACCTTCGGGTACAATGTCGCCTTAGATAAAATGTCGCTTCAGATATAGTCGTCTCGGATACAATGTAGCCCTTCGGCTACAATGTCGTTTCGGATACTAAGTTGGCTTTGGATATAATGTCGCCTCGAAAACGTTGTAGCCTCGGATACTAGTTCGCCTCGAATATGTTGCGGTCGCATACAATGTCGCATCGGATACAATGTTGCCTCGGATATAAAGTCGCCTCTGATATAATGTAGCCTCGGTTACTATGTTTCCTTTGGCTATAATGTCGCTTCGGACACTATGTTGCCTTGAGATATAATGTTGCCTCAGATACAATGTAGCATCGTATACTATTTTCTTTCGGATAGAAGGTTGCTTTGGATGCAATGTCGCCTTCGGATATAATGTTGCTTCGGTTATAAAGTTGCCTCGGATACAATGTAGCCTTGAATACTATGTTGCCTTCGGCTACAATGTCACTTCGGATACTATGTTGCCTTCGGATATAATGTCCCCTCGGATACTATTTTACTTTTCAATACTAGGTCGGTTCGGATACTAAGTCGCCTTCGGATACAATATCACCTCGGATATAAAGTCGCCTCGGATACAATGTTTCACTTTAGCTGTAATGTCGGATCGGATACTATGTTACCTTCGGATATATTGTCGCCTCGGATACAATCTAGCCTCAGATACTATTTTCTTTCGGATACAAGGTCGCTTCGGTTACTATGTCGCCTTCGGATAAAATGTCGCGTCGAATATAATGTAACCTTGGATATAAAGTCGCCATGAATACAATGTAGTCTCGGGTATTATGTTGCCTACGGCTACAATGTCGCTTCGGATCCTATATTACCTTCGGATATAATGTCGCCTCACATACAATGTTGCCTCCAATATAAAGTCGCCTTGGATATAATGTACCCTCGGATACTATGTTGACTTCGGCTATAATGTCGGTCCGGATACTATGTTGGCTTCGGATATAATGTCGCCTCGGATACAATGTAGCCTCGGATACTATTTTGCTTTCGGAGCCAATGTCGATACGGATACTATGTCGCCTTCGGATACAATGTTGTCTCAGATACATTGTTGCCTCGGATTTAAAGTTGCCTTGGATACAATGTTGCCTCTGAAATAAAGTCGCCTTGGATACAATGTTGCCTCGGAAACTATGTTGCCTTCGGCTAAAATGTCGCTTTGAATATAATGTCGCTACAGATAAAATATATCCTAAAATACTATTTTTCCTCGGATACATTGTTGTGTCCTATACAATGTAGCCTCAGATACAATGTTGCCTTCGACTACAATGTCGCATCGGATACTACATAGCGGTCGGATATAATGTCGCCTCGGATAATATTTCTTTCGGATGCAAAATCGCTTCGGATACTATGTCATCTACGGATACAATATCGCCTCGACTACAATGTTGCCCCTGATACAATATAGCTGTGGATACTATGTTTCCTTCGGCTACAATGTCCCATCGGATATAATGTAGCCTCTAATACCATGTAGCCTCGGATACTATTTTATTTCGGATAAATGGTTGCTTCGGATACAATGTCGCCTTGGATACAATGTTGCCTCTCTTATAAAGTCGCCTCAGATACAATGTAACCTCGGATATTATGTTGCCTTCGAATATAATGTCGCCTCTGATACAATATAGGAATACTATTTTCTTTCCGATACAAAGTCGCTTTGGATAGTATATCGCCTCGGATATAAAGTCGCATCGAATACAATCTAGCCTTGGATACTATTTTGCCTTTGGCTACAATGTTGCTTCAGAAACTATGCTGCCTTCGAATATAATGTCTCCTCGGATACACTGTTGCCTCGGATATGATTTTGCCTTCGGCTACAATGTCGCATCGGATACTATGTTGCCATCGGATATAATGTCGCCTCGGACACGATGTAGCCTCGGATACTATTTCTTTCAGATACAAGGTTGCTTCGGATACTATGTCGCCTACGGATACAATGTCGCTTCGGATACAATCTATCCTCGGATATAAAGGTCACTTCGGATACTATGTCGCTTCAGATATAGTCGCCTCAGATACAATGTAGCCCTTCGGCTACAATGTCGTTTCGAATACTAAGTTGGCTTCGGATATAATGTCGCCTCGAAAATGATGTAGCCTCGGATACTAGTTCGCTTCGGATACTTTCGCTGTCGCATCGGATACAATATTGCCTCGGATATAAAGTCGCCTCTAATATAATGTAGCGTCGGTTACTATGTTTCCTTTGGCTATAATGTCGCTTCGGATACGATGTTGCCTTCAGATATAATGTCGCCTCAGATACAATGTAGCCTCGTATACTATTTTCTTTCAGATAGAAGGTTGCTTTGGATGCAATGTCGCCTTCGGATATAATGTTGCTTCGGTTATAAAGTCGCTTCGGATACAATGTAGCCTTGAATACTATGTTGCCTTCGGCTACAATGTCACTTCTGATACTATGTTGCCTTCGGATATAATGTCCGCTCGGATACAATGTAGCCTCGGATACTATTTTGCTTTTCAATACTATGTCTGTTCGGATACTATGTCGCCTCGGATACAATGTTGCCGGCTATAATGTCAGATCGGATACTATGTTACCTTCGGATATAATGTCGCCTCGATTACAATTTAGCGTCGGATACTATTTTCTTTTGGATACAAGGTCGCTTCGGTTACTTTGTCGCCTTCGGATACAATGTTGCCTCGGATATAAAGTCGCCTCGAATACAATGTAGTCTCGGGTATTATGTTGCCTTCTGCTACAATGTCGCTTCGGATAGTATATTGCCTTCAGATATAATGTCGCCTCGGATACAATGTTGCCTCGAATATAAAGTCGCCTTCGATACAATGTAGCCTCGGATACTATGTTGACTTCTGCTATAATGTCGCTTCGGATACTATGTTGGCTTCGGATATAATGTCGTCTCGGATACAATATAGCCTCGGATAATATTTTGCTTTCGTAGCCAAGGTCGCTACGGATACTATGTCGCCTTCGGATACAATGTTGTCTCAGTTACATTGTTAACTCGGATTTAAAGTCGTCTTGGATACAATGTAGCCTCGGATATTATGTTGCCTTCGGCTACAATGTCCCTTCAGAAACTATGTTGCATTCGAATATAATGTCGCCTCTAATACAATATAGGAATACTATTTTCTTTTGGATACAGAGTCGTTTTTAATACTATGTCGCCTCGGATACAATGTTGCCTCGGATATAAAGTCGCCTCGAATACAATCTAGCTTTGGATAGTATGTTACCTTTGGCTACAATGTTGCTTCAGATACTATGGTGCCTTTGAATATAATGTCACCTCGGATACACTGTTGCCTCGGATACGATGTTGCCTTCGGCTACAATGTCACATCGGATACTATGTTACCATCAGATATAATGTCGCCTCTGACACAATGTAGCCTCGGATATTATTTCTTTCGGATACAAGTTTGCTTCGGATACTATGTTGCTTTGGATACAATCTATCCTCAGATATAAAGTTGCCTCGGGTACTACGTTGCCTTCGGCTACAATGTCCCATCGGATACTATGTAGTAATCGGATACTATTTCATTTCGATACACTGTCGCTTCAGATACTATTTCGCCTTCGGATACTGTGGACCCCGATCCGAGGAGGACGAGTGCGGCGAGGGACGCAAGGTCCCCACAGCAATCCTCTAAGATCTCCACATGTGAAGGAGAGCTCTGCCAAGCAACTCTCGAAATAGGTGCCACTCTCATAGCATAGCATGAGTGGCGATACAAAACGAATGAGATACATCCTGATCAGGAGCCACGGCTCGAAACCGAGATGTACCTAAAAATAACTCAGAGTCGCCATCCATGGACGCGCCATGGAACCAAAACAAATGCTCTGTTTGCAATGGATAACCAGAGATACAAAAGGTCCGTGCCTGATGACGAATGGAGAAGGTCCGAAGAGCGCCCCCAATTCGCCCGAGTGCGAACACTTGGTCTCTTATGCCATTTTCATTAACTCCAAAGAAGTTTGGGTAAAAATCATGTGAAATGGGAATAATCCTCAGGAGTCGTCTACCTAAGCATGCATTTCCTGAGGATAAAGAATATAAACACACATAAAATAAAATGAAAGATGCGTCACCTAATGACAGCTAGGTTATGAGTGACATACCTAACTGGTGCCTAAGTTCTGGTGTGCAGACACATGCAAGCTATAACTAAAGGTATAAGATCAGTACAAGAAAGTAAGAAAACACATCAAAAGAAATACAATAATTACACAACAAATCCTAAGACTCTAAATGATTAGCCTGAGTCCTCAGATGGTCTGATATTCATCCAAAGAAGCCTACGTATCCCCGCCTCCACGAGAATCAAGGCAACGTAGTTCTTCGCGCCTATTCTAAGCTAGGATGCCTAAGACACCTAGACCTCTATCTTAGACTCGATCTAAAAGACCGGACTAGTTATTAAAGTTTCTTGTACGATCATTTAAATTCCAGTGAATTGTGGATTTTAGGACACCCTATATGCCCTAACTAAATGCAGATTAGCCCTAAGCTAATGCAGGTGGTTCCTACAACCTATGTGTAACTAGGCTGTGCGTCCTAAGGAAAACAATGGGATCACTAACGCATCTTAGACCTAGTCATCAGTCAGCGATGTGAATCGCCAACTGACCGGACGGAGGCGCTCCTAGCTAGGACAAACTCCTAACTCTAACACAAACACACAACAAGCACACAACAAATAAAAGACGAACTCCTAACTCTAAAACTCTCTATCTAGGACAAACTCCTAACTCTAGAGGAAGATCTTATTGAAAACAAGGTTTTGAAGAAAAATGGTTAAAGCATTTATTTACAAAGTTTGGCTGGACTTGGGATATGTATCCCAAGCTGCACTACGTACCTCGTGAAAGAGGATCAAGCCAACGTAGTTCGAAACGAACTCTCAAACTACGCTTCTAAAGAAACACTCAACACTTTATATATATATTTTTTAAGGTTTTTTATATTTTTAAATGTTTTTGATATTTTTAAAGTTTTCAAATGTTTTTGAGTTTTAAATTTCTAATGTTTTTGGATTTTAAAGCTTTTCCAATGCTCAGGACCTTTAAATGTTTTCAATCTTAAAGGGAACACGCAAGTAATACCACAAACTAGGGCAAAGCCCTAAAGCAAAAGGGGAAACCCCGGATAAGCAACTAGCGTCTCAAAGAGACAAATCACAACACGTAAAGAAGTGTCCCAAGAACAGAGAAAACAATCTAAGATCCCAAGCAGGGAAGGCTCTATATGACTGAGTTAGTCTCAAACAAGGATGAATGACAACAAATCTAAAGGCGAACTACTAACTAACACACTAAAAACGAAGAGCACAAATGAGTCAGAGACTCACTAAAAACACTACCAAGAAAGGGGGAAAAATGAGTCAAAGACTCGCCAGGAGGAAGGGTTATTCTAACATGAGGCTAGGTAAGCCTCCTAAAGGAGAAACTCTCTACAGGAGACAAGGCTTGTCTCCGAGACACAAATGACGTAAAAAGGAATAAGAGACCCTGTGCATATTTGGCAAAGGTAAAACACCCAACCGGGCCGGATAGCTACCTAGCCCTAGGGTGCAACAAATGTGCGACCCAATACTCATAAGGGTAGGGGTATGAAGCCAAGCCGAGTAGGATGTTCTCCCAAAACCAAACGGCGCACAAAGAGGAGGTTTAGCAAGAGAATGAGACCGGGCGGGTCTAAAAGGAAATAAGAGACTTTGTGCATATTTAGCAAAGGTAAAACACCCAACCGGGCCGGACAGCTACCTAGCCCTCAGGGTGCAACAAATGTGCAACCCAATACCCATAAGGGTAGGGGTATGAAGCCAAGCCAAGTAGTGTGTTCTCCCAAAATCAAAAAGCACACAAAGAGGATTAACGAGAGAATGAGACCGGACCGGTCTACCAAACACACAAAGATGGGCTCTAAGCAACCTTATCATTGCCCTCAAGGGGAAAGCAAGGCTAAGACAACTAATTGACCAAATTGGTCTCTAATTAACAGAGGAACAAATTGAGGTGCAACCTCAGAGAGGATTCTACAAACGAGGCTTGCCTCCAAAGGAGGATTGCCTAACGAGACAGAGTATGTCTCCTAGCACAGGTTATAGTATCTAAAGAAATCTGTTCTAAAAGACTGTGCTAGTCTAATCAAAGAGAGAGGAAAATGCTACCAGATAATCGAAAATTCCAATCAATTATTATAAAAACAAATCAAATATCAGCAAAATATGATCTACAACTAAAAAGTGCACAATCTGTAATAATAGCAATCATACAATGATAAACAACATTAATTAGTCCAGACCAGCCGCTGGATAGCCTAATAAAGCAAGAAACAACATTAAACACTTCTATGCCCAACCACAAGTACCACTGCCCCAATATGGGGGTGAAATCAGATGATGCTAAAGTAATCATCTGATATCACAAATACACAGGATAATATTTCTATGCCCGCCTTGAGATCAGACAGTACTCATGTCGATAATATCGAATAGAGTAGTCATCTGATCTCCTTCTTTCCTAAAACAATTTATTTAAATAAAAGACAAGTTTATGAACCTCAAGAGAGTCTCACCTGAATAATCCATTCATCACCATCTTCAAAACCTAACTCAAAGCTTAGTATAAGAAGAGTATTAGATTTTCAACAGATTATACGAATATATCAAATGATATTCCCAATTTATAAAAATTTTAGTGCAAAACATAGTTGAAAAAGTGGACAGATAAAGCTAGCTCTATAGAGACACAAATTGTCTCTCTAAAGGGGAGGCTCCGACTATCGCCATCATAGCCCTTGCAATGAGAAGGACTGAAAACTCTAATGACTATTCACTCTCTATCTAAAGAAAGGGGAAGAAGAAGAAAGAGGGGGGGGTGGAATTTCTAGCGGCTGAAATTAAAGGGGAAGACAAGGGGCTGAAGATAGTAATGGCAGGAGCAGGCGTCATACTTAGGCACAATTTGCCAAGCGAGAAGGGCTTCTTCCTCCTCCTCCCTGCTAAGATTCTCAAAGCTCTAACAAAATGGAGATAGCTACAACAGGGGAGATATCATTCTCCACAAACAACTAAATCAGTTTAGTACAACGCTTAAAACAAAATGATCACATAAATCCCTCTGTCAGACTTTGTTCTAACCATACAATCCTCTCAACTCAAACTATCCTTTAGTATTCAAATGACACACCCAATGATACAGAATGCGACTAGGGCTCAAGCATGCCATTCAACATAAAAAGAAATTGATTGAATTTAAACTATCACCAGGACATGACTAATCAAAATAATAATGTGCGGGCATCTTGCGGTAACAGAACTTGAACCCACGATCAACACATAACCCTGAAACAGATGATGAATGCCTTAAATTTGAATGGCAAAAGAACTAAAACAATATAGCTTCTCTGTCATACACAGCAAAATGAAGACCAGGCCATGACTAATCTTACAAGGCACTTTAATAAGTATGGATAAGCTATATCCAAAAAGATTTCTTGGATGCACTGCTACTATAAGCAAAGATTGCGATATGAGGAAAATCAAGTGGATTCTCCCCATAGCAATGACTCAAGCCTTTGGGATTTCAATTCAGAGATCAACAGTTCAAATATCAAGGCTAGTGAAGGAGATACGGTAGAGGCAAAATCCGGATCAAAGAAAAAAATAAGACAATGATCAAGAATGATATATGATCCAAACTTAAGAACATGCCACCACTAGAATCATCTATTGACCATAGCAAATGAGAAAATCGGAATTCAACACACCAACATATAAGAGGAAACTAAAAAAATGAGAAGAAATTACATATTCTTTATTGCAGAAATTGTACCTTTCCTTCAACTTGAAAGTGATGATCTGACAATGGAAAACGCACCGGAAGTTCGCCGGATAACAATTTGCTTAAGTAACTGAAAATCTCCTCCTCCTCTGCTTTTCCCCGATCTCTGGATTTTGGCTTGAATCAGCTGGGGAAAATGAAGAGTCGGCCTCCGTCTAAATCCCCTTATCTCTTTCTTTTTCTCTCCATTTGCTTTTCTCCTCCTCTTATCGGATCTCTCAATTTCTCTTTATCTCTTCTTCAATCTCTCTCTGTTTCTAACAAAATGGGTTTCGAAATGGGTTTAGGGGATTTTGAGAAGTGGAAACGAGAGTGCGATCGGTGACTGGCCGGATTTAATGGTGTCCGGTCAGATTCCAGTGGGTTTCCCAGAGGATGCGAACGTAGAATGAGAATGGGGGAGTGAAGGTGGGTTGAGATGATAGATTTGAGAAATCCGGTGGAAAAGAAAAAGGGTTTTAATTGAGGAGATTTGGTGGGAGATGAAGCCGGAGAAGAGGTGGCTATGGCCGGAACTCCGGTGACCGGAAGTTGCAGGGGAAAATTATTGGATTTTACCGGGGAAGAAGAAAAGGGTTTCTAAGGTTTAATGGAGATGAGGAAACTCTGAAATATGGCCGGAGAAAGGTGATCGCTCGGAGGAAAAGAGAAAATGGGTTAGGATTTGGGAAATCTGGGTTTTCTCTTTCGGCTCTCTCTCACTCTGCAATCTCTCTCTCTCTCCCTCCATCTGCGAGAATGAAATCCTCGTCCTCCCTCTCTTCTCAGATCTGAGATCTCAGATCTGAGATCTAGAAATGATCGTCCGGCTTGTAAGAGGAAGAGATGTAGAAGAAGAAGAAGAAGAAGAAAAAGAAGAGGAAGAGGAACTGGGGATTGGGATGAAGAGATAGTGGTGTGGTGCGATCGGAGCTCCGGCACCGTTGCCGGAGAAGAAAATCCTCCCTCTCTGCCTCTGTGGAAAAATTTTCTCACGAAAATGAATTTTTTCTTTTTGTAGCGAAAAAATGGGTTTTATAAAAACAAATGCCAAATTTGCACTCCCTCTATTACCTTGGACAGCCCCATCTAGGATAATCCACCCCCCCTTTTAGTTTGCTACTGCGCACCTTCTCTCAGCTCGTTCACTATGCAAATGGGCTCGGTTCTTGATGAAATTTTACAGAGATCTTAGGGAGACATTAAGCTACTCCAGGGTTTAATTTGGGACCCCAGTTACTGATTTGACGAGGTTTTGCACAATCGGCATGAACTTGGGTCCGGTCAAAATGGGGTGTCTACAGATACAAGGTCGCTTCAGATATTATTTCGCGTTCAGATACAATGTCACCTCCGATACAATGTTGCTTCGGATATAAAGTTGCCTCGTATAAAACGTAGCCTCGGATACTATGTTGCCTTTGGATACAATGTCGCTTCGGATACTATGTTGCCTTCGGCTACAATGTCGACTCGGATACAATGTTGCCTCGGATACTATGTTGCCTTCGGATACTATGTCGCCTTCGGATACAATATCGCCTTGGATAAAATTTTGCCTCGAATATAAAGTCACGTCGGATACAATATTGCCCTTTGGCTACCATGTCGCTTCAGGTACTACTTTGCCTACGGTTATATTGTCGCCTCGGATACAATGTAACCTTAGATACTATTTTGCTTTCGGACACAAATTCGCTTCGAATACATTGTCGCCTTGGATACAATGTTGCATCGGATAGTATACTGCCTTTGGATATAATGTTGCCTCGGATACAATGTAGTCTCCTAACTATTTTGCTTTCGGATACAAGGTCGCTTCGGATACAATGTCGCCTCAGATATAAAGTTGCCTCGGATACAATGTAGCCCTTCGGCTCCAATGTCGCTTCGGATACTATATTGCTTTCGGATATAATGTCGCCTCGGATACGATGTAGCCTCGTATAATATTTTGCTTTCGAATACTAGTTTGCTTCGGATACTCTGTCGTCGTCGCATACAATGTCGCATCGGATACAATGTTGCCTCGAATATAAAGTCGCCTCTGATACAATGTAGCTTCGGTTACTATGTTTCCTTCGGCTACAATGTCACTTCGGATACTATGTTGCCTTCATATATAATGTTGCCTCAGACACAATGTAGCCTCGGATACTATTTTCTTTCGGATATAAGGTCGCTTTGGATACAATGTCGCCTTCGGATACAATGTCGCCATAGATCGGGTATAAAGTCGCCTCGGAAACAGTGTAGCCTCGGATACTATGTTGCATTCGGCTACAATGTCGCTTCGGATACTACATTGCCTTCGGATATAATGTCCCCTCGGGTACAATGTAGCCTCGGATACTATTTTGCTTTCCGATACAAGGTCGGTCCGGATACTATGTCGCATTTAGATTCAATATTGCCTTGGTTATCAAGTCACCTCAGATACAATGTTGCCTTTCGGCTATAATTCGGATCAGATACTATGCAACATTCGGATATAATGTCGCCTCATATACAAGCTAGCCCCTGATACTATTTTGTTTCGGATACCAGGTCACTTTGGTTACTATGTCGCCTTCGTATACAATGTCGCTCGGATACAATGTTGCCTCGGATATAAAGCCGCCTCGAATACAATGTAGCCTCGGGTATTATGTTGCCTTCTGCTATAATGTCGCTTCGGATACTATATTGCCTTCGAATATAATGTCACCTCGGATACAATGTTGCCTCGAATATAAAGTCGCCTTGGATACAATGTAGCCTCGGATACTATGTTGACTTTGGCTACAATGTCAATTCGGATACTATGTTGGATACGTAGCCTCGGATACAATGTAGCCTCGGATATTATTTTGCTTTCGGATACAAGGTTGCTACGGATACTATGTCGCCTTCGGATACAATGTTGCCTCGGATATAAAGTCGCCTCAGATACAATGTTACCTCGGATACTTTGTTGCCTTCGGGTACAATGTGGCTACGGATATAATGTCGCCACAGATACAATGTAGCCTCAGATACTATTTCTCCTTCGATACACTGTTGCGTCGGATACAATGTTGCCTTCGGTTACAGTGTCGCATCGGATACTATGTTGCCATCAAATATAATGTCGCCTCGGATACTATTTCTTTCGGATACAAAGTCATTTCGCGTCAGATACTATGTCGCCTTCGGATATAATGTTGCCTCAGATACAATGATGCCTTCGGATAGAAGGTCGCTTCGGATACTTTGTCGCCTTCGGATACAATGTTGCATCAGATTTAAAGTCGCCTCTGATACATTGTAGCCCTTCGGCTCCAATGTAGCTTCGGATACTATATTGCCTTAGGATATAATGTCGCCTCGAATACGATGTAGCCTCGCTTACTATTTTGCTTTCGGATACTAGTTCGCTTCGGATACTCTGTCGTCATCGTATACAATGTCGGATCGGATACAATGTTGCCTCGGATATAAAGTCGCCTCTGATACAATGTAGCCTCGGTTACTATGTTTCCTTCGGCTACAATGTCACTTCGGATACTATGTTGCCTTCGTATATAATGTCGCATCGGATACTATTTTCTTTCCAATAGAAGGTCGCTTTGGATACAATGTCGCCTTACGTATAATGTTGCCTCGGTTATAAAGTCGCCTCGGATACAATGTAGCATCGGACACTATGTTGCATTCGGCTACAATGTCGCTTCGGTTACTACGTTGCCTTCGGATATCATGTCCCCTAGGGTACAATGTAGCCTCGGATACTATTTTGCTT
The DNA here is from genome assembly GCF_043159265.1 of Tasmannia lanceolata. Lineage (NCBI taxonomy): Eukaryota > Viridiplantae > Streptophyta > Magnoliopsida > Canellales > Winteraceae > Tasmannia > Tasmannia lanceolata. The sequence goes on along the minus strand of NW_027518701.1, from coordinate 17,722,268 downwards.
TCCGATACAAGGTCGGTTCGGATATTATGTCGCATTCAGATACAATATCGCCTCGGATATAAAGTCACCTCGAATACAATGTTGCCCTTCGGCTATAATGTCGGATCGGATACTATGTTACCTTAGTATATAATGTCGCCTCGTATACAATCTAGCCTCGGATACTATTTTATTTCGGATACTAGGTCACTTTGGTTACTATGTCGCCTCATATAGAATGTCGCGTCGGATACAATGTTCCCTCGAATATAAAGCCACCTCGAATACAATGTAGCCTCGGGTATTATGTTGCCTTCGGCTACAATGTCGTGTCAGATACTATGTCGCCTTCCGATATAATGTCGTCTCTGATACAATGATGCCTTCGGATAGGAAGGCGCTTCGGATACAATGTCGCCTTGGATAACATGTTGCCTCGAATATAAAGTCACCTCAGTACAATGTTGCCCTTCGGCGACATTGTCGCTTCAGATAGTACGTTGCCTTCGGATATAATGTCACCTTAGATACAATGTAGCCTCGGATACTATTTTACATTCAAATACAAATTTGCTTCGGATACAATGTCGCCATTTGATACAATGTCGCTTGGGATGCAATGTTGGCTCGGATATAAAGTCGCGTCGGATATAATGTAGCCTCGGGTATTAGCCTGCCGCCGGGTACAATGTAGCTTCGAATACTATGTTGCCTTTGGATATAAGTTGCCTCTTATACAGTGTAGTCTCGCAACTATTTTACTTTCGGATATAATGTCACTTTAGATACTATGTCGCCTACAGGTACATTGTCGCCTTGGATAAAATGTCGCTTTAGATATAGTTGCCTCGGATACAATGTAGCCCTTCGACTACAATGTCGTTTCGGATACTAAGTTGGCTACGGATATAATGTCGCCTCGAAAAAGATGTAGCCTCGGATACAAGTTCGCTTCGGATACTGTCGATGTCGCATACAATATGTCGCATCGGATACAATGTTGCCTCGGATATAAAGTCGCCTCTGATATAATGTAACCTCAGTTAGTATGTTTCCTTTGGCTATAATGTCGCTTTGGATACTATGTTTACTTCAAATATAATGTCGCCTCAGATACAATGTAGCCTCGTATACTATTTTCTTTCGGATAGAAGGTTGCTTTGGATGCAATGCCGCCTTCGGATATAATGTTGCTTCGGTTATAAAGTCGCCTCGGATACAATGTAGCCTCGAATACTATGTTGCCTTCGGCTACAATGTCATTTTGGATACTATGTTTCTTTCGGATATAATGTCCCCTCGGATTAAAAGTAGTCTCGGATACGATTTTGCTTTTCAATACTAGCTCGGTTCGGATACTATGTCGCCTTCGGATACAAGATCACCTCGGATATAAAGTCGCCTCGGATACAATCTTGCCCTTCGGCTATAATGTCGGATCGGATACTACGTTACCTTCGGATATAATGTCGCATCAGATACAATGATGCCTTCGAATAGAAGGTTGCCTTCGGATTCAATGTCGCCTTGGATTAAATGTTGCCTCGAATATAAAGTCACCTCAGTACAATGTTGCCCTTCGGCGACATTGTCGCTTCAGATAGTATGTTGCCTTCGGATATAATGTCGCCTCGGGTACAATATAGCCTCAGATACTATTTTGCTTTCGGATACAAATTTGCTTCGGATACAATGTCGCCATTTGATACAATGTTGCTTGGGGTACAATGTTGCCTCGGATATAAAGTGACCTCGGATATACTGTAGCCTCGGGTATTATGCTGCCTCCGGGTACAATGTAGCTTCAGATACTATGCCGCCTTCGGATATAATGTTGCTTCGGTTATAAAGTCGCCTTGGATACAATGTAGCCTCGAATACTATGTTGCCTTCGGCTACAATATCATTTTGGATACTATGTTGCCTTCGGATATAATGTCCCCTCGGATACAATATAGTCTCGGATACGATTTTGCTTTTCAGTACTAGGTCGGTTCGGATACTATGTCGCCTTCGAATACAAAGTCTCGGATACAATGTTGCCCTTCGGCTATAATCTCGGATCGGATACTACGTTACCTTCGGATATAATGTCGCCTCGGATACAATTTAGCCTCGGATACTATTTTCTTTCGGATGCAAGGTCGCTTCGGTTACTTTGTCACCTTCGGATACAATGTCGCGTCGGATATAATGTTGCCTCACATATAAAGTGGTCTCGAATACAATGTAGTCTCGCATATTATGTTGCCTTCGGCTACAATGTTGCTTCGAATACTATATTGCCTTCGGATATAATGTCACCTCGGATACAATGTTGCCTCGAATATAAAGTCACTTTGGATACAATGTAGCCTCATATACTATGTTGACTTCGGCTATAATGTCGCTTCGGATACTATGTTGGCTTCGGATATAATGTCGCCTCGCATACAATGTAGCCTCGGATACTATTTTTCTTTCGGAAGCAAGGTCGCTACAAATACTATGTCGCCTTCGGATACAATGTTTTCTCAGATACATTGTTGCCTCGGATTTAAAGTCACCTTGGATACAATGTTGCCTCGGATATAAAGTCGCATTCGATAAAATGTTGCCTCAGATACTATGTTGCCTTCGGGTACAAAGTCGCTTCGGATATAATGTCGCTACAAATACAATGTAGCCTCGGATACTATTTTTCCTCAAATACATTGTTGCGTCCTATACAATGTAGCCTCAGATATAATGTTGCCTTTGGCTACAATGTCGCATCGGATACTATATAGCCATCGGATATAATGTCGCCTCGGATACAATGTAGCCTCGGATAATATTTCTTTCGGATGCAAAATCGCTTCGGATACTATGTCACCTGTGGATACAATATCGCATCGGCTACAATGTTGCCTCGAATATAAAGTTGCCTCGGATACATTATAGCCTTGGATACTATGTTGCCTTCGGCTACAATGTCGCATCGGATATAATGTAGCCTCTGATACCATATAGCCTCGTATACTATTTTATTTCAGATAAATGGTCGCTTCGGATAAAATGTCACATTCGGATACAATGTCGCCTTGGATATAATGTTGCCCCTGTTATAAAGTCGCCTTACATACAATGTAGCCTCGGATATTATGTTACCTTCGGCTACAATGTCCCTTCGGAAACTATGTTGCCTTCGAATATAATGTCGCCTCTGATACAATATAGGAATACTATTTTCTTTCCAATACAAATTCGCTTTGGATACTATATCGCCTCGGATAGAATGTTGCCTCGGATATAAAGTCGCATCGAATACAATCTAGCCTTGGATACTATTTTGCCTTTGGTTAGAATGTTGCTTCGGAAACTATGCTGCCTTCGAATATAATGTCTTCTTGGATACACTGTTGCCTCAGATATGATTTTGCCTTCGGCTACAATGTCGCATTGGATACTATGTTGCCATCGGATATAATGTCGCCTCGGACACAATGTAGCCTCAAATACTATTTCTTTCAGATGCAAGGTTGATTCGGATACTGTCGCCTATGGATACAATGTCGGTTCGGATACAATCTATCCTCGAATATAAAGCTGCCTCGGGTACTAGGTTGCCTTCGCCTACAATGTCGCATCGGATACTATTTCATTCGGATACAAGGTCGCTTCGGATACTATTTCGCCTTCGGATACAAGGTCGCTTCAGATACTATTTTGCCTTCAAATACAATGTAGCCTCGGATACAATGCTGCTTCGGATATAAACTTGCCTCGTATACAATGTAGCCTCGGATACTATATTGCCATCGGCAACAATGTCGCTTCGGATACTATGTTGCCTTCGGTTACAATGTCGCCTTGGATACAATGTTGCCTCGGATACTATTTTGTCTTCGGATACTATGTCGCCTTCGGATACAATATCGCCTTGGATAGAAGTTGCCTCGAAGATAAAGTCACCTCGGGTACAATATTGCCCTTCGGCTACAACGTCGCTTCAGATACAATATTGCCTTCGGATATAATGTCACCTCGGATACAATGTAACCTCAGATACTATTTTCCTTTCGGATACAAATTCTCTTCGGATACAATGTTTCCTTGGATGCAATTGCCTTGGATACAATATTGCATCGGATATAAAGTCGCCTCAGGTACAATGCAGCCTCGGGTACTATGCTCCCTCCGAGTACAATGTAGCTTCGGATAGTATACTGCCGTGGGATATAATGTTGCCTCGGATACAATGTAGTCTCGTAACTATTTTGCTTTCGGATACAAGGTCGCTTCGGATACTTTATCGCCTTCGGATATAAAGTCGCCTCGGATACAATCTAGCCCTTCGGCTCCATTGTCGCTTCGGATACTATATTGCCTTCGGATATAATGTCGCCTCGGATCAATGTAGCCTCGCATACTATTTTGCTTTCGGATACTAGTTTGCTTCGTATACTCTGTCGTTGTTGCATACAATGTCGCATCGGATACAATGTTGCCAGGGATATAAAGTCGTCTCTGATACAATGTAGCCTCGTTTATTATGTTTCCTTCGGCTACAATGTCATTTCGGATACTATGTTACCTTCGTATATAATGTCGCCTCAGACACAATGTAGCCTCGGATACTATTTTCTTTCGGATAGAAGGTTGCTTTGGATACAATGTCGCCTCAGACATAATGCCTCGGTTATAAACTCCCCTCGGATATAATGTAGCTTCGGATACTATGTTGCATTCGGCTACAATGTCACTTCGGATATAATGTCCTCTCGGGTATAATGTAGCCTCGGATACTATTTTGCGTTTCGATACAAGGTCGGTTCGGATACTATGTCGCATTCAGATACAATATCGTCTCATATATAAAGTCACCTCGGATACAATGTTGCCCTTCGGCAATAATGTCGGATCGGATACTATGTTACCTTTGGATATAATGTCGCCTCGTATACAATCTAGCCTCAGATATTATTTTCTTTCGGATACCAGGTCACTTTGCTTAGTATGTCGCGACGGATAGAATGTTGCCTCGGATATAAAGCCGCCTCGAATACAATGTAGCGTCGGCTATTATGTTGCCTTCGGCTACAATGTCGCCTTCGGATAGATTGTCGCCTCGGATACAATGATGCCTTCGGATAGAAGGTTGCTTCGGATATTATGTCGCCGTTGGATACAATGTTGCCTGGGATAAAATGATGGCTCGAATATAAAGTCACCTCAGTACAATGTTGCCCCTCGGCGACATTGTCGCTTCAGATAGTATGTTACCTTTGGATATAATGTCGCCTAGGATACAATGTAGCCTCATATACTATTTTGCTTTCGGATTCAAATTTGCTTCGAATACAATGTCGCCTCGGATATAATGTCGCCTTTGGCTACAATGTCGCTTCGGGTACTATGTTGCCTTCGGCTACAATGTCGCCTCGGATACAATATTGCCTCAGATACTATTTTGCCTTCGGATACTATGTCGCCTTCGGATAATATATCGCCTTGGATAAAATGTTGCCTTGAATATAAAGTCACCTCGGATACAATATTGCCTTCGGCTACAATGTCGCTTTAGATACTACGTTGCCTTCGGATATAATGTCGCCTCGGATACAATGTAACCTCAGATACTATTTTGCTTTCGGATATAAATTTACTTCGGATACAATGTTGCATCGGATATAAATTCGCTTCGGATACAATGTTGCATCGGATATAAAGTCGCCTCAGGTACAATGTAGCCTCGGTTAATATGCTCGCTCCGGGTACAATGTCGCTTCGGATAGTACACTGCCTTCGGATATAATGTTGCCTCGGATACAATGTAGTCTCGTAGCTATTTTGCTTTCAGATACATGGTCGCTTCGGATACATTGTCGCCTCAGATATAAAGTCGTCTCGGATACAATGTAGCCCTTCGGCTCCAATGTCGCTTCGGATACCATATTGCCTTCGGATATAATGTCGCCTCGGATACAATGTAGCCTCGCATACTATTTTGCTTTCGGATACTCTGTCGTCGTCGCATACAATGTCGCATCGGATACAATGTTGCCTCAGATATAAAGTTGCCTCGATTCCTATGTTTCCTTCGGCTACAATGTCACTCTGGATACTATGTTGCCTTCGTATATAATGTCGCCTCAGACAAAATGTAGCCTCGGATACTATTTTCTTTCGGATAGAAGGTCGCTTTGGATACAATGTCGCCTTAGATATAATGTTGCCTCGGTTATAAACTCGCCTCGGTTACAATGTAGCCTCGGATACTATGTTGCATTCGTCTACATTGTCGCTTCGGATACTACGATGCCTTCGGATATAATGCCCCCTTGGTAAAATGTAGCCTTGGATACTATTTTGCTTTCCGATACAAGGTCGGTTGTGTACTATGTCGCATTCAGATACAATATCGCCTCGGATACAATGTTGCCCTTCGGCTATAATGTCGGATCGGATACTATGTTACCTTCAGATATAATGTCGCCTCGTATACAATCTAGCCTCGGATACAGGTCACTTTGGTTACTATGTCGCCGTCGTATACATTGTCGCGTCGGATACAATGTTGCCTCGGATATAAAGCCGCCTCGAATACAATGTAGCCTCGGGTATTATGTTGCCTTCGGCGACAATGTCGCTTCTGATACTATAGTGCCTTCGAATAAAATGTCGCCTTGGATACAATGTTGCCTCGAATATAAAGTCGCCTTGGATACAATGTAGCCCGGATACTATGTTGACCTCGGCTAAAATGTCAATTCGGATACTATGTTGGCTTCAGATATAATGTCGCCTGGGATACAATGTAGCCTCAGATATTGTTTTGCTTTCGAATACAAGGTCGCTACGGATACTATATCGCCTTCGGATACAATGTTGCCTCGGATATAAAGTCGACGTAGATACAATATTACCTCAGATACTATATTGCCTTCGGGTACAACGTCGCTACGGATATAATGTCGCTACAGATACAATGTAGCCTCGGATACTATTTCTCCTCCGATACACTGTTGCGTCGGATACAATGTTGCCTTCGGATACAGTGTCGCATCGGATACTATGTTGCCATCAGATATAATGTTGCCTCGGATACAATATAGCCTCGGATACTATTTCTTTCGGATACAAAGTCGTTTCGGATACTATGTCACCTTCGGACACAATGTCGCCTTGGCCAAGGTTTTAAATCTCGGTTTCGGTTTCGGTTTTGTATTCGGTCGTTATGAAGTTTCGAATGAAATCTTGTAAAAATTTCACCCTTCACCGAAACGTTTCACCAAAATTTTCGAAATTTCACCGAAACGTTTCGGCGAAGTTTAGTACTTTTCTGATTCACTAAGAATTTTGTTTCGTTTTCCACCGAAATTGAAATATTTCGGTCGAAACAAAACGTTTCGGCCGAAATTTAAAACCATGGCCTCGGCGATAATGTTGCCTCGGATATAAATTGCATCAGGTACAATATAGCCTTGGGTACTATGTTGCCTTCTGTACAATGTCGCATTAGATATTATGTTGAAATCATATATAATTACGTCTCGGATACTATTTTATTTCGGATAAAAGGTCGCTTCGGATACAATGTCACATTCGGATACAATGTCGCCTTGGATATAATGTTGCTTCTGTTATAAAGTCGCCTCAATTACAATGTGGCCTCAGATATTATGTTGCCTTCGGCTACAATGTCCCTTCGGAAACTATGTTGCCTCTGATACAATATAGGAATTCTATTTTCTTTCGGATACAAAGTCGCTTTGGATACTATGTCGCCTCGGATACAATGTTGCCTCGGATATAAAGTCGCCTCGAATACAATCTAACCTTGGATACTATGTTGCCTTTGGCTACAATGTTGCTTCGGATACTATGTTTCCTTCGAATATAATGTCGCCTCGGATACACTTTTGCCTCGGTTACGATGTTGCCTTCGGCTACAATGTCGCATCGGATACTATGTTGCCATCGGATATAATGTCACCTCGAACAGAATGTAGCCTCGGATACTATTTCTTTCGAATACAAGGTTGCTTCGGATACAATGTCGCTTCGGATACAATCTATTCTCGGATATAAAGTTGCCTCGGGTACTATGTTGCCTTCGGCTACAATGTCGCATCGGATACTATTTCGCCTTCGAATACAAGGTCGCTTCAGATACTATTTCGCCTTCAGATACAAAGTCGCCTCAGATACAATGTTGCTTCGGATATAAAGTTGCCTCGTATGCAATGTAGCCTCGGATACTATGTTGCCTTCGGCTACAATGTCGCTTCGGATACTGTGTTTCCTTCGGCTACAATGTCGCCTCGGATTCAATGTTGCCTCGGATACTATTTTGCCCTCGGATACTATGTCGCCTTCGGATACAATGTTGCCTCGAATATAAAGTCACCTCGGATACAATATTGACCTTCGGCTACAATGTTGCTTCAGATACTACGTTGCCTTCGGATATAATGTCGCCTCGGATACAATGTAACCTCGGATATTATTTTGCTTTCGGATACAAATTCGCTTCGGATACAATGTCGCCTTGGATAAAATGTTGCATCGGATATAAAGTCGCCTCAAGTACAATGTAGCCTCGGGTACTATGCTCCCTCCGGGTACAATGTAGCTTCGGATAGTATACTGCCTTCGGATATAATGTTGCCTCGGATACAATGTAGTCTCGTAACTATTTTGCTTTTGGATACAAGGTCGTTTCGGATAATTTGTCGCCTTCGAATACAATGTCGCCTCAGATATAAAGTCGCCTAGGATACAATGTAGCCCTTTGGCTCTAATGTCACTTCGGATACTGCGTTGCCTTTGGATATAATGTCCCCCCGGGTACAATGTAGCCTCGGATACTATTTTGCTTTCCGATACAAGGTCGGTTCGGATACTATGTCGCATTCAGATATAATTTCGCCTCGGATATAAAATCACCTCGGATACAATGTTGCCTTTCGGCTATAATGTCGGATCAGATACTATGTTACCTTCGGATATAATGTCGCCTCATATACAATCTAGCCTCGGATACTATTTTCTTTCGGATAGAAGGTTGCTTCGGATAGAAGGTTGCTTCGGATACTATGTCGCCTTCGGATACAATGTCGCCTTGGATAAAATGTTGCCTCGATTAGAAAGTCACCTCAGTACAATGTTGCCCTCCGGCGACATTGTCGCTTGAGATAGTACGTTGCCTTCAGATATAATGTCACCTCGGATACAATGTCGTGTCGGATAAAAAGTTGCCTCTAATATAAAGTCGCCTCGAATACAATGTAGTTTCGGGTATTATGTTGCCTCCGGCTACAATGTCGATTCGGATACTATATTACCTTCGGATATAATGTCGCCTCGGATACAATGTTGCATCGAATATAAAGTCGCCTTGGATACAATGTAGCCTCGGATACTATGTTGACTTCGGCTATAATGTCGCTTCGGATACTATGTTGGCATCAGATATAATGTCGCCTTGGATACAATGTAGCCTCGGATACAATGTTGCCTTCGGATATAATGTCGCCTTGGATATAATGTCGCCTGGGATACAATGTAGCCTCGAATACAATGTAGCCTCGGAGCCAAGGTCGCTACGGATACTATGTTGCCTTCTGTAACAACCCTCAAAAAAAAAAAAAAAAAAAAAAATATAAAACTCGGAATTCCGAGAATAATTCTCGGAACTCCGAGAACTACTGGAGAGATCTCGGAACTCCGAGAAAATAACCTCGGAATTCCGAGAAATCGGACAGTAGTTTTGGAATCCGGTTCTCGGAACTCCGAGAGCATTTCTCGGAACTCCGAGAAAATGCCTCGGAACTCCGAGAACGTCGCGGATTGAGAATCCGAGAGTTTCCAAACTCTCTATGAAGTGCCGATTTCCATCCTTTTTTGGTAAGTTAACACCCAAACAAACCCTAGAAAGATTCATGACCATATATATACACTATCTTAACCTAATGTTCTTCATAAATCAAAACCCTAAAACCTAAGGAGAATAAGAAAAGGAGAATTCAAGGAAAGGGAGAAGAAGGAAGGGCTTTCAACTCCAAGATCCATCAAGCTTCATTCAATTCTCTCCATTCAAGTAATCAATCACATCAATCAAACCAATCCATTCAAAGGCAAAGGCAAGATTTCGGATTATGTTTTGTAATCTACACTATAACTAGAGTTCTTGAAAATTTAGATAAAACCTCTTATGTTTTTGTTTCTTGATTCTTGAATCCAATTCATGGCTTTCATTGAAAACCCACAACCCTATGATGGAGATGATTTAAAGGCCATAGTTTCTTATACCCTTGATACCATTTCCCTCGTACCCAAAAAGGGGCGAGAAGGTCAAAAGAACTACGTGAACTCCTCGTACAAAAACAGTGCGAAAGGTATCTTCGTACAAAAACAGTTCGAAGGTTATAATTCTACATGGGTATCATTGTGTATAGAAATTAATGGGGAAGGAAAGGGAAGAGCATAGTCTCTAAACGATTTTAGAACCTTAGATTCTAATGACTAGAGCAATAGTTTCTAATGAACAATCATATTTAACAAGGAGTCCTATTTTGCAAATTCAAAGGTGTTATTAGAAAAACCTCTATATTATTGCTTATTGTTGCACCAAATACCATGTCTTTCTTGATATGCTAAATTTCTTTGATATGCCTCTAATATGAGATGATTATATCTTTACATCTTCAATTGCCTAAGTTAAGTTTTATTACTCTGCATAACCGTTATTCTTGCATCCTGACCTTTAAAACTTTTCAACAGACTTTAATGGCGAAAATCCAGAAAACCAGCAAATCGATCAAAACGAAGGAGCATTTGCTGATGAGATGACCTAGGCAATGGGATGGGGAGAGATGGCATAGTTTAGGCAGTTATTTATTTCTTTTAGTTTTCTTTCCAAAGTCCTTTGGGGCATGGATATTAATTTGGCAAATTTGTGGAGTTATTATTGAAAGTATTGGAATAAAATTCTCTTCCCTTATTTTTGTCTCTATTTCATTAAATAAATGATTTGTTTTTAACTAAGACTTCCGCTGTATGAAAGAATGAATGTGTTTTGTGCCTCTTTTATTTTTTTTTGAGAGGCGTAGCAATCCGGATTTTTGGGGCTCGTTTGCTCTGTTTTATAAAGAGCTAGCCTCAGAATTGCCTCAAAATTTAGCCTGAGAATCCGGGTCGTTACAGAGGTGGTATCAGAGCCTATCTAGGTTAGTCAGTGAGGAACCTAGTGCGAGTCTGGGTATATGTCTAAGGTTGGGTAGTTGAACCTAATTAACTAAAGTACAACCTAACCATAATTTACATGATCATAATTAAATTAAGTAAATTAGAATTTTTATGAACTAACAATTGTGTGTTCTTTTGACAGATGGATCAAAGAGAGTTGCGAGGTAATGCTAGGAGAGGTCGTGGTGATGCCCATGTTGGTGAAGGAGCAGATCCTTTACTCATGATTGCTGATCTCCTTAGAGGTCAAGCTCAGGCACAGGCTGCTAACCAAGCAGCTAATCAGGCCGCTTTGCAGAACATTGCAACCACTCTAGCAGCTCGCCATGCGCCTGCAGCAGATCCGACTAAGCTGCACAGGCAATTCAGGGACTACAGGCCATCGGAGTTTACAGGAGTGGGAGACCCTTTGGTTGCAGACCACTGGATTTTGGAAGTGGAAGGAATTTTTGAAGTGATGGAGTGCAGTGATATTCAGAAAATCCGTTTGGCTACCTTTTTACTAAAGGACCAAGCAGGAGTGTGGTGGAGATCCTTACTGCAAAATTATCCTTATGCTAAGAATGAGACGTGGACCGAATTCAAAGTACGGTTCAACAACCAATTCTTTCCTAACCATGTTAAGAGGGAATTGGCATCTCAGTTTGCGTCTCTGAAGCAGGGATCTTTGACTGTGGCTCAGTATGGAGCCAAGTTTAGGCAGTTGTCGAGGTATGCACCTGGCTATGCCTCTACAGAGGAGGATAAAGTTTCGAAGTTTGTTGACAACCTTCGCCCATCTCTTATGGCGAAAGTTGTTCTTCATGAACCTCAGACTTTGGTAGAAGCTTGCGCGAAAGCCGAGATGGCTGAGCGTAGTGAGAAAGTGATTATGGCCGCCAGAATGCCGCCATCAGGGAGCAGGAATCAAGTGCCGCCGCCTAAGAGACAGAGAATGGAAGATGGAGTTCCTGCAAGGGTTCCTTGTGCTATTTGCGGAAAATTTCATGCTGGAAGGTGTTGGAAGACGATGAATGTCTGCCACAACTGTGGAGACCCGAGTCACAAGATTTTGGAGTGTCCTAAGCCTACATTTAGGGACATGAGACCTCAAAGGCAGCAGCAGAATTTTCAGCCAGCAATGAATCAGGGGAACCGAATTAATAATAATCAGCAGCAGCAGAAACCCCCAGCGCAGCAGCAGCAGCAGAATCAGTGGAAAGGGTATCAGAATCGCCAGCAGAATCCGGAGAAGAGTGCATCTCAAGCACCTGTCAACCGAGTCTATGCGCTTAATCAACAAGACGCTGATGCCTCCGACGCAGTCATTGAAGGTCAGCTTTTTGTTAATAATACATCTGTGCATATTCTTGTAGATTCTGGCTCTACCTTGTCATTCATATCGCCAATTTTTGCGAAGGAACTGAATTTGACCCCTATTACTCTAAATTTCCCTTTGAGAATTATTACTCCTTTAGGAGATGATGTAATTACAAATTTAGTGTGTAAGGGATGTATTATAAAGATAGGTGGTAGAGAGCTTTTGGCTGATTTAGTGCTATTGGAGATGAACGATTTTAGAGTTATCCTTGGTATGGATTGGCTAGCAGCTTATCATGCTAATGTGGATTGCTTTCATAAAATCGTGAAATTTGCAATTCCTGGAGAAGAAGAAATCGTTTTTGAGGGAGTGAAGCGCCCTATGAAGAAGATTAAAGTAATTTCAGCTGTGAAAGCTCAGAAGTTGATCAATAAAGGATGTGAATGCTTTCTGGCTTTCATGGAGAAGGAAGAAGTCGGTATTGAGTTGTCTGTTTCAGACATCCCTGCGGTGAGGGAGTTTCTGGATGTCTTTCCAGAAGACTTTGAATTACCTCCCCACCGAGAGATCGACTTTACTATCGATCTTGTGCCAGGGACCGAGCCTATTTCTAAAACACCTTACAGAATGGCCCCGGCTGAATTGAAAGAATTGAAGGAGCAGTTATCAGAATTGTTGGAGAAGGGATTTGTTAGACCCAGTTCATCCCCATGGGGAGCTCCTGTGCTATTTGTGAAGAAGAAGGATGGTAGTCTTCGCTTGTGCATTGACTACAGGCAGTTGAATAAGGTGACTATCAAGAATCGTTATCCTCTTCCTCGGATAGACGATCTCTTTGACCAGTTGCAAGGAGCTACTCATTTCTCGAAGATTGATTTGAGATCTGGATATCATCAGTTGCGTATCGGAGACGAGGACATTTCAAAGTCAGCTTTTCGTACTCGATACGGTCACTATGAATTTGTCGTAATGCCGTTTGGATTGACAAATGCACCAGCCATATTTATGGACTTGATGAATAGAGTATTCAAGCCATTTTTGGATCAGTTCGTGGTGGTATTCATAGATGACATCCTTATTTACTCGAAATCTGAAGAGGAGCATGCTAAGCATTTGGGACTTGCATTGGAGACTTTGAGAAAGAATCAGTTGTATGCAAAATTCTCTAAATGTGAGTTTTGGCTCGAGCGTGTTACATTTTTGGGTCATGTGATATCAAAAGAAGGAATTGAAGTGGATCCTACTAAGATTCAAGCAGTTACTTCTTGGAAGCAGCCTACCAATGTTACTGAGATCAGAAGTTTCTTGGGTCTGGCCGGGTATTACAGGAAGTTTGTTGAAGGCTTTTCAATTTTAGCTGGACCTTTGACTAAATTGACCAGGAAGAATGTTAAATATGTTTGGAATGAAGAATGTGAAAGCAGTTTTCAAGAATTGAAGAAAATATTGACATCAGCTCCAGTCTTGATACTTCCTACCGCAGAAGGAGATTTTGTGGTGTATAGTGATGCATCATTTCGAGGTTTGGGTTGCGTGCTCATGCAATCAGGCAAGGTCATTGCCTATGGTTCGAGGCAGTTGAAGAAGCACGAAGTGAATTACCCAACTCATGATCTGGAATTAGCAGCAGTGGTTTTCGCTTTGAGGATATGGCGACACTACTTGTATGGTGTCAAGTTTGAGGTTTTTACAGATCATAAGAGCCTCAAGTATCTTTTTGATCAGAAAGAGCTGAATATGAGACAGAGAAGATGGGTTGAATTTTTGAAGGATTATGACTTCACCTTGAGTTATCATCCAGGCAAGGCTAATGTAGTGGCTGACGCTCTTAGCCGACAAGAACACCCTATGATGGCCTGTTTGATGATGGAAGAATGGGAATTGCTTGAGCGGTTCAGAGATTTAGATTTGGGAACTTGCGAAATTGGCGATAAATCCTTTATTGCTAATATTCGAGTTCGGTCGAATATCATAGAAACTGTTAAAGCAGCTCAGATAGATGATGAAGGAATTTTGAAATTAAAGGCTGAAGTTGATTCTAAACCAAAGTTTTCAGTAGGAGAGGATGGATGTTTGTTCTTTAAAGACAGAATTTGTGTGCCAGCTAAGGAAGAAATCAGAAGGGACATTTTGGATGAGGCACATAAGTCTCGTTACACCATCCATCCAGGTAACACAAAGATGTACCAAGACTTGAAGAGGAATCTTTGGTGGAGTGGAATGAAAAGGGACATTGCTGAGTATGTTTCTAAATGCCTAACTTGTCAGAAAGTAAAGGCAGAGCATCAGAAACCTGGAGGTACATTGGACCCTTTGGAGATTCCCATGTGGAAATGGGATAGCTTGTCCATGGATTTTATCATGGGTTTACCCAAATCGAAGAGCAATTGTGATGGTATCTGGGTGATTGTGGACCGTCTTTCTAAATCGGCTCATTTCATTCCGATTAAGAAAGATTGGAAGTTGGAAAAGCTTGCTGAAACATATGTGGCTCAGATCGTTAGGTATCATGGTGTGCCCTCGACCATAATCTCTGACCGAGACTCTCGTTTCACTTCGGGATTCTGGAAGAGCTTACATTCTGCTTTGGGTTCGAAGTTGAGTTTCAGTACAGCATATCATCCTCAGACTGATGGTCAGACTGAAAGGGTAAATCAGATCCTTGAAGATTTGTTGAGAGCTTGTGTTCTAGATTTTGGTGGAGATTGGGAGAAGCATTTGCCTCTATGTGAATTTGCTTACAACAACAGCTACTAGCAGAGTATTCAGATGGCTCCATTCGAAGCTCTATATGGCCGTGCCTGCAGATCACCTTTGTGCTGGGCTGAAGTTGGTGAGAAGCAATTGCTTGGACCAAAGTTGGTTCGAGAGTCGACTGAAAAAGTTGCATTGATTAAGGATCGTTTGAAGATCGCGCAGAGTCGACAGAAGAGTTATGCCGATCAGCGGAGGAGAGATTTAGAATTCGCCGAAGGCGATATGGTTTTTGTGAAGATTTCGCCGTTCAGGGCAGTAATGTGTTTTGGAAAGAAAGGGAAGTTGACTCCTCGTTTTATTGGACCCTACCGAATTGTGAAAAGGATTGGGGCAAGAGCTTATAAATTGAAGTTGCCTTCTAATTTGGAGCGGATGCATGATGTTTTTCATGTATCGATGCTTCGATTGTATCATCCCGACCCTTCACATGTTTTGGCCGAGGATGATGTCGAGCTTCAAGAAGATTGGTCTTTTTCTGAAGGACCTGTGAAGATTTTAGATCGAGAAGAGCGAGCTTTGCGAAATAAGACGATTTCGTTGGTCAAGGTTCTTTGGCGACATCATGGCGTTGAAGAAGCAACTTGGGAGCGCGAATCGGAAATCTTGAAGAAATATCCGCATTTGCTCGGAGGTATATTCCTTACTTCTCATTTATAATCTGTTGTATAATAATCGGTTGTTTTCGGTTTACCCTATGAGAGAGATCTAATTTCGAGGACGAAATTCCTCTAAGGGGGGTAGAGTGTAACAACCCTCAAAAAAAAAAAAAAAAAAATATATATATATATAAAACTCGGAATTCCGAGAATAATTCTCGGAACTCCGAGAACTACTGGAGAGATCTCGGAACTCCGAGAAAATAACCTCGGAATTCCGAGAAATCGGACAGTAGTTTTGGAATCCGGTTCTCGGAACTCCGAGAGCATTTCTCGAAACTCCGAGAATTCTCGGAACTCCGAGAAAATGCCTCGGAACTCCGAGAACGTCGCGGATTGAGAATCCGAGAGTTTCCAAACTCTCTATGAAGTGCCGATTTCCATCCTTTTTTGGTAAGTTAACACCCAAACAAACCCTAGAAAGATTCATGACCATATATATACACTATCTTAACCTAATGTTCTTCATAAATCAAAACCCTAAAACCTAAGGAGAATAAGAAAAGGAGAATTCAAGGAAAGGGAGAAGAAGGAAGGGCTTTCAACTCCAAGATCCATCAAGCTTCATTCAATTCTCTCCATTCAAGTAATCAATCACATCAATCAAACCAATTCATTCAAAGGCAAAGGCAAGATTTCGGATTATGTTTTGTAATCTACACTATAACTAGAGTTCTTAAAAATTTAGATAAAACCTCTTATGTTTTTGTTTCTTGATTCTTGAATCCAATTCATGGCTTTCATTGAAAACCCACAACCCTATGATGGAGATGATTTAAAGGCCATAGTTTCTTATACCCTTGATACCATTTCCCTCGTACCCAAAAAGGGGCGAGAAGGTCAAAAGAACTACGTGAACTCCTCGTACAAAAACAGTGCGAAAGGTATCTTCGTACAAAAACAGTTCGAAGGTTATAATTCTACATGGGTATCATTGTGTATAGAAATTAATGGGGAAGGAAAGGGAAGAGCATAGTCTCTAAACGATTTTAGAACCTTAGATTCTAATGACTAGAGCAATAGTTTCTAATGAACAATCATATTTAACAAGGAGTCCTATTTTGCAAATTCAAAGGTGTTATTAGAAAAACCTCTATATTATTGCTTATTGTTGCACCAAATACCATGTCTTTCTTGATATGCTAAATTTCTTTGATATGCCTCTAATATGAGATGATTATATCTTTACATCTTCAATTGCCTAAGTTAAGTTTTATTACTCTGCATAACCGTTATTCTTGCATCCTGACCTTTAAAACTTTTCAACAGACTTTAATGGCGAAAATCCAGAAAACCAGCAAATCGATCAAAACGAAGGAGCATTTGCTGATGAGATGACCTAGGCAATGGGATGGGGAGAGATGGCATAGTTTAGGCAGTTATTTATTTCTTTTAGTTTTCTTTCCAAAGTCCTTTGGGGCATGGATATTAATTTGGCAAATTTGTGGAGTTATTATTGAAAGTATTGGAATAAAATTCTCTTCCCTTATTTTTGTCTCTATTTCATTAAATAAATGATTTGGTTTTAACTAAGACTTCCGCTGTATGAAAGAATGAATGTGTTTTGTGCCTCTTTTATTTTTTTTTGAGAGGCGTAGCAATCCGGATTTTTGGGGCTCGTTTGCTCTGTTTTATAAAGAGCTAGCCTCAGAATTGCCTCAAAATTTAGCCTGAGAATCCGGGTCGTTACACCTTCGGATACAATGTTGTCTCAGATACATTGTTGCCTCGGATATAAAGTCGCCTTGGATACAATGTTGCCTCGGATATAAAGTCGCCTTAGATACAATGTTGCCTCGGATACTATGTTGCCTTCGGGTACAACGTCGCTTCGGATATAATGTTGCTACATATACAATGTAGCCTCGGATACTATTTTTCATCGGATACATTGTTGCGTCCTATACAATGTAGCCTCAGATACAATGTTGCCATCGGCTACAATGTCGCA
Organism: Tasmannia lanceolata; assembly: GCF_043159265.1. Lineage (NCBI taxonomy): Eukaryota > Viridiplantae > Streptophyta > Magnoliopsida > Canellales > Winteraceae > Tasmannia > Tasmannia lanceolata. The sequence goes on along the minus strand of NW_027518701.1, from coordinate 17,704,414 downwards.
TCGGATACTATATAGCCATCGGATATAATATCGCCTCGGATACAATGTAGCCTCGGATAATATTTCTTTCGGATGCAAAATCGCTTCGGATACTATGTCACCTACGGATACAGTATCGCCTCGGCCACAATGTTGCCTCGAGTATAAAGTTGCGTCGGATACAATATAGACTTGGATACTATGTTGCCTTCGGCTACAATCTCGCATAGGATATAATGTAGCCTCTGATACCATGTACCCTCGGATACTATTTTATTTCGGATAAATGGTCACTTCGGATACAATGTCACATTCGGATACAATCTCGCCTTGGATATAATGTTGCCTCTGTTATAAAGTCGCCTCAAATACAATATAGCCTCGGATATTATGTTGCCTTCGGCTACAATGTCCCTTCGAAAACTATGTTGCCTTCGAATATAATGTCGCCTCTGATACAATATAGGAATACTATTTTCTTTCGGATACAAAGTAGCCTACGGATACAATTTATCCTCGGATATAAAGCTGCCTCGAGTACTATGTTGCCTTCGGCTACAATGTCGCATCGGATACTATGTAGCCATCAGATACTATTTCATTCGGATACAAGGTCGCTTCAGATACTTTTTCGCCTTCGGATACAAGGTCGCGTCAGATAATATTTCGCCTTTAGATACAATGTCGCCTCGAATACAATGTTGCTTCGGATATAAAGTTGTCTCGTATACAATGTAGCCTCGGATAATATTTCGCCTCTAGATACAATGTCGCCTCTTCGGATACAATGTTGCCTTGGATATAATGTTGCCTCTGTTATAAAGTCGCCTTACATACAATGTAGCCTCGGATATTATGTTGCCTTCGGGTACAATGTCCCTTCGGAAACTATGTTGCCTTCGAATATAATGTCACCTCTGATACAATATAGGAATACTATTTTCTTTCCGATACAAAGTCGCTTTGGATACTATATCGCCTCGGATACAATGTTGCCTCGGATATAAAGTCGCATCGAATACAATCTAACCTTGGATACTATTTTGCCTTTGGCTACAATGTTGCTTCGGAAACTATGCTGCCTTCGAATATAATGTCTCCTCGGATACACTGTTGCCTCGGATATGATTTTGCCTTCGGCTACAATGTCGCATTGGATACTATGTTGCCATCGGATATAATGTCGCCTCGGACACAATGTAGCCTCGGATACTATTTCTTTCGGATGCAAGGTTGATTCGGATACAATGTCGCTTCGGATACAATCTATCCTCGGATATAAAGCTGCCTCGGGTACTAGGTTGCCTTCGGCTACAATGTCGCATCGGATACTCTTTCATTCGGATACAAGGTCGCTTCGGATACTATTTCGCCATCGGATACAAGGTCGCTTCCGATACTATTTCGCCTTCAAATACAATGTAGCCTCGGATACAATGCTGCTTCGGATATAAACTTGCCTCGTATACAATGTAGCCTCGGATACTATATTGCCTTCGGCAACAATGTCGCTTCGGATACTATGTTGCCTTCGGCTACAATGTCGCCTTGGATACAATGTTGCCTCGGATACTATTTTGCCTTCGGAGACTATGTCGCCTTCGGATACAATATCGCCTTGGATAAAATGTTGCCTCGAATATAAAGTCACCTCGGGTATAATATTGCCCTTCGGCTACAATGTCGCTTTAGATACAATATTGCCTTCGGATATTATGTCGCCTCGGATACAATGTAACCTCAGATACTATTTTCATTTCGGATACAAATTCTCTTCGGATACAATGTTGCCTTGGATACAATATTGCATCGGATATAAAGTCGCCTCAGGTACAATGCAGCCTCGGGTACTATGCTCCCTCCAGGTACAATGTAGCTTCGGATAGTATACTGCCTTGGGATATAATGTTGCCTCGGATACAATGTAGTCTCGTAACTATTTTGCTTTCGGATACAAGGTCGCTTTGGATACTTTGTCGCCTTCGGATATAAAGTCGCCTCGAATACAATCTAGCCCTTCGGCTCCATTGTCGCTTAGGATACTATATTGCCTTCGGATATAATGTCGCCTCGGATACGATGTAGCCTCGCATACTATTTTGCTTTCGGATACTAGTTTGCTTCGGATACTCTGTCGTTGTCGCATACAATGTCGCATCGGATACAATGTTGCCACGGATATAAAGGCGTCTCTGATACAATGTAGCCTCGTTTATTATGTTTCCTTCGGCTACAATGTCATTTCGGATACTATGTTACCTTCGTATATAATGTCGCCTCAGACACAATGTAGCCTCGGATACTATTTTCTTTCGGATAGAAGGTTGCTTTGGATACAATGTCGCCTCAGATATAATGCCTCGGTTATAAACTCCCCTCGGATATAATGTAGCTTCGGATACTATGTTGCATTCGGCTACAATGTCACTTCGGCTACTACGTTATCTTCGGATATAATGTCCTCTCAGGTATAATGAAGCCTCGGATACTATTTTGTGTTTGGATACAAAGTCGATTCGGATACTATGTCGCATTCAAATACAATATCGTCTCGTATATAAAGTCACCTCGGATACAATGTTGCCCTTCGGCAGTAATGTCGGATCGGACACTATGTTACCTTTGGATATAATGTTGCCTCGTATACAATCTAGCCTCAGATACTATTTTCTTTCGGATACCAGGTCACTTTGGTTAGTATGTCGCGACGGATAGAATGTTGCCTCGGATATAAAGCCGCCTCGAATACAATGTAGCGCCGGCTATTATGTTGCCTTCGGCTACAATGTCGCGTCAGATACTATGTCGCCTTCGGATAGATTGTCGCCTCGGATACAATGATGCCTTCGGATAGAAGGTTGCTTCGGATATTATGTCGTCGTCGGATACAATGTCGCCTTGGATAAAATGATGGCTCGAATATAAAGTCACCTCAGTACAATGTTGCCCCTCGGCGACATTGTCGCTTCAGATAGTATGTTGCCTTTGGATATAATGTCGCCTCGGATACAATGTAGCCTCATATACTATTTTGCTTTCGGATTCAAATTTGCTTCGGATATAATGTCGCATTCGGCTACAATGTCGCTTCGGGTACTATGTTGCCTTCGGCTACAATGTCGCCTCTGATACAATATTGCCTCAGATACTATTTTGCCTTCGGATACTATGTCGCCTTCGGATAATATATCGCCTTGGATAAAATGTTGCCTTGAATATAAAGTCACCTCGGATACAATGTCACTTTAGATACTACGTTGCCTTCGGATATAATGTCGCCTCGGATGCAATGTAACCTCAGATACTATTTTGCTTTCGGATATAAATTCGCTTCGGATACAATGTTGCATCGGATATAAAGTCGCCTCAGGTACAATGTAGCCTCGGTTAATATGCTCGCTCTGGGTACAATGTCGCTTCGGATAGTACACTGCCTTCGGATATAATGTTGCCTCTGATACAATGTAGTCCCGTAGCTATTTTGCTTTCAGATACATGGTCGCTTCGGATACATTGTCGCCTCAGATATAAAGTCGTCTCGGATACAATGTAGCCCTTCGGCTCCAATGTCGCTTCGGATACCATATTGCCTTCGGATATAATGTCGCGTCGGATACAATGTAGCCTCGCATACTATTTTGCTTTCGGATACTCTGTCGTCGTTGCATAAAATGTCGCATCGGATACAATGTTGCGTCGGATATAAAGTTGCCTCGATTCCTATGTTTCCTTCGGCTACAATGTCACTTTGGATACTATGTTGCCTTCGTATATAATGTCGCCTCAGACAAAATGTAGCCTCGGATACTATTTTCTTTCGGATAGAAGGTCGCTTTGGATACAATGTCGCCTTAGATATAATGTTGCCTCGGTTATAAACTCGCCTCGGTTACAATGTAGCCTTGGATACTATGTTGCATTCGGCTACATTGTCGCTTCGGATACTACGATGCCTTCGGATATAATGCCCCCTTGGTAAAATGTAGCCTTGGATACTATTTTGCTTTCCGATACAAGGTCGGTTGTGTACTATGTCGCATTCAGATACAATATCGCCTCGAATACAATGTTGCCCTTCGGCTATAATGTCGGATCGGATACTATGTTACCTTCAGATATAATGTCGCCTCGTATACAATCTAACCTCGGATACAGGTCACTTTGATTACTATGTCGCCGTCGTATACAATGTCGCGTCGGATACAATGTTGCCTCGGATATAAAGCCGCCTCGAATACAATGTAGCCTCGGGTATTATGTTGCCTTCGGCGACAATGTCGCTTCGGATACTATGTTGCCTTCGAATAAAATGTCACCTTGGATACAATGTTGCCTCGAATATAAAGTCGCCTTGGATACAATGTTGCCTCGGATACTATGTTGACCTCGGCTAAAATGTCAATTCGGATACTATGTTGGCTTCAGATATAATGTCGCCTGAGATACAATGTAGCCTCAGATATTCTTTTGCTTTCGGATACTATGTCGCCTTCGGATACAATGTTGCCTCAGATATAAAGTCGACGTAGATACAATATTACCTCAGATAGTATGTTGCCTTCGGGTACAACGTCGCTACGGATATAATGTCGCCACAGATACAATGTAGCCTCGGATACTATTTCTCCTCCGATACACTGTTGCGTCGGATACAATGTTGCCTCGGATACAATGTTGCCTTCGGATACAGTGTCGCATCGGATACTATGTTGCCATCAGATATAATGTTGCCTCGGATACAATATAGCCTCGGATACAAAGTCGCTTCGGTTACTATGTCACCTTCGGACACAATGTCGCCTTGGCCAAGGTTTTAAATCTCGGTTTCGGTTTCGATTTCGGATTCGGTCGTTATGAAGTTTCGAATGAAATCCTGTAAAAATTTCACCCTTCAACGAAACGTTTCACCGAAATTTTCAAAATTTCACCGAAATGTTTTGGCAAAGTTTAGTACTTTTCTGACTCACTAAGAATTTTGTTTCGTTTTCAACCGAAACCGTCGGTCGAAACAAAACATTTCGGCCGAAATTTAAAACCATGGCCTCGGCGATAATGTTGCCTCGGATATAAATTGCCTCAGGTACAATATAGCCTTGGGTACTATGTTGCCTTCTGTACAATGTCGCATTAGATACTATGTTGAAATCGTATATAATTACATCTCGGATACTATTTTATTTCGGATAAAAGGTCGCTTCGGATACAATGTCACATTCGGATACAATGTCGCCTTAGATATAATGTTGCCTCTGTTATAAAGTCGCCTCAGATACAATGTGGCCTCAGATATTATGTTGCCTTCGGCTACAATGTTGCCTCTGATACAATATAGGAATTCTATTTTCTTTCGGATACAAAGTCGCTTTGGATACTATGTCGCCTCGGATATAAAGTCACGTCGAATACAATCTAACCTTGGATACTATGTTGCCTTTGGCTACAATGTTGCTTCGGATACTATGTTGCCTTCGAATATAATGTCGCCTCGGATACACTGTTGCCTCGGTTACGATGTTGCCTTCGGCTACAATGTCGCATCGGATACTATGTTGCCATCGGATATAATGTCACCTCGAACAGAATGTAGCCTCGAATACTATTTCTTTCGAATACAAGGTTGCTTCGGATTCTACGTCGCCTACGGATACAATGTCGCTTTGGATACAATCTATCCTCGGATATAAAGTTGCCTCGGGTACTATGTTGCCTTCGCTACAATGTCGCATCGGATACTATTTCGCCTTCGGATACAAGGTCGCTTCAGATACTATTTCGCCTTCAGATACAATGTCGCCTCAGATACAATGTTGCTTCGGATATAAAGTTGTCTCGTATGCAATGTAGCCTCGGATACTATGTTGCCTTCGGCTACAATGTCGCTTCGGATACTGTGTTTCCTTCGGCTACAATGTCGCCTCGGATTCAATGTTGCCTCGGATACTGCCTTCGGAAAATATGTCGCCTTCGGATACAATGTTGCCTCGAATATAAAGTCACCTCGGATACAATATTGCCCTTCGGCTACAATGTTGCTTCAGATACTACGTTGCCTTCGGATATAATGTCGCCTCGGATACAATGTAACCTCAGATACTATTTTGCTTTCGGATACAAATTCGCTTCGGATACAATGTCGCCTTGGATAAAATGTTGCATCGGATATAAAGTCGCCTCAGGTACAATTTAGCCTCCGGTACTATGCTCCCTCCGGGTACAATGTAGCTTCGGATAGTATACTGCCTTAGGATATAATGTTGCCTCGGATACAATGTAGTCTCGTAACTATTTTGCTTTCGGATACAAGGTCGCTTCGGATAATTTGTCGCCTTCGAATACAATGTCGCCTCAGATATAAAGTCACCTCGGATACAATGTAGCCCTTCGGCTCTAATGTCACTTCAGATACTACGTTGCCTTTGGATATAATGTCCCCCCGGGTACAATGTAGCCTCGGATACTATTTTGCTTTCCTATACAAGGTCGGTTCGGATACTATGTCGCATTCAGATATAATATCGCCTCGGATATAAAGTCACCTCGGATACAATGTTGCCTTTCGGCTATAATGTCGGATCGGATACTATGTTACCTTCGGATATAATGTCGCCTTGTATACAATCTAGCCTCGGATACTATTTTCTTTCGGATACCAGGTCACTTTGGTTACTATGTCGCCATCGTATACATTTGTCGCGTCGGATACAATGTTGCCTCGGATATAAAGCCGTCTCGAATACATTGTAGCCTCGGGTATTATGTTGCATTTGGCTACAATGTCGCGTCAGATACTATGTCGCCTTCGGATATAATGTCGCCTCGGATACAATGATGCCTTCGGATAGAAGGTCGCTTCGGATACTATGTCGCCTTCGGATACAATGTCGCCTTGGATAAAATGTTGCCTCGATTAGAAAGTCACCTCAGTACAATGCTGCCCTCCGGCGTCGCTTGAGATAGTACGTTGCCTTCAGATATAATGTCACCTCGGATACAATGTCGCGTCGGATACAAAGTTGCCTCTAATATAAAGTCGCCTTGAATACAATGTAGTTTCGGGTATTATGTTGCCTCCAGCTACAATGTCGATTCGGATACTATATTACCTTCGGATATAATGTCGCCTCGGATACAATGTTGCATCGAATATAAAGTTGCCTTGGATACAATGTAGCCTCGGATACTATGTTGACTTCGGCTATAATGTCGCTTCGGATACTATGTTGGCTTCGGATATAATGTCGCCTTGGATACAATGTAGCCTCGGATACAATGTTGCCTTCGGATATAATGTCGCCTTGGATATAATGTCGCCTTGGATACAATGTAGCATCGGATACAATGTAGCCTCGGAGCCAAGGTCGCTACGGATAATATGTTGCCTTCGGATACAATGTTGTCTCAGATACATTGTTGCCTCGGATATAAAGTCGCCTTGGATACAATGCTGCCTCGGATATAAAGTCGCTTTAGATACAATGTTGCCTCGGATACTATGTTGCTTTCAGGTACAACGTCGCTTCGGATATAATGTTGCTACATTTACAATGTAGCCTCGGATACTATTTTTCATCGGATACATTGTTGCGTCCTATACAATGTAGCCTCAGATACAATGTTGCCATCGGCTACAATGTCGCATCGGATACTATATAGCCATCGGATATAATATCGCCTCGGATACAATGTAGCCTCGGATAATATTTCTTTCGGATGCAAAATCGCTTCGGATACTATGTCACCTACGGATACAGTATCGCCTCGGCCACAATGTTTCCTCGAGTATAAAGTTGCGTCGGATACAATATAGACTTGGATACTATGTTGCCTTCGGCTACAATGTCGCATAGGATATAATGTAGCCTCTGATACCATGTACCCTCGGATACTATTTTATTTCGGATAAATGGTCGCTTCGGATACAATGTCACATTCGGATACAATCTCGCCTTGGATATAATGTTGCCTCTGTTATAAAGTCGCCTCAGATACAATATAGCCTCGGATATTATGTTGCCTTCGGCTACAATGTCCCTTCGGAAACTATGTTGCCTTCGAATATAATGTCGCCTCTGATACAATATAGGAATACTATTTTCTTTCGGATACAAAGTCGTTTTGGATACTATGTCGCCTCGGATACAATGTTGCCTCAGATATAAAGTCGCCTCGAATACAATCTAGCCTTGGATACTATGTTGCATTTGGCATAAATGTTGCTTCGGATACTATGGTACCTTCGAATATAATGTCGCCTCGGATACGATGTTGCCTTCGGCTACAATGTCGCATCGGATACTATGTTGCCATCGGATATAATGTCGCCTTGGACACAATGTTGCCTCGGATACTATTTCTTTCGGATAATATGTCGCCTACGGATACAATTTATCCTCGGATATAAAGCTGCCTCGGATACTATGTTGCCTTCGGCTACAATGTCGCATCGGATAGTTTGTAGCCATCGGATACTATTTCATTCGGATACAAGGTCGCTTCAGATACTTTTTCGCCTTCGGATACAAGGTCGCTCCCGATAATATTTCGCCTTTAGATACAATGTCGCCTCGGATACAATGTTGCTTCGGATATAAAGTTGTCTCGTATACAATGTAGTCTCGGATACTATGTTGCCTTCGGCTACAATGTCGCTTCGGATACTATGTTGCCCTCGGCTACAATGTCGCCTCGGATACAATGTTGCCTCGGATACTACTTTGCCTTCGGATACTATGTTGCCTTCGGATACAATATCGCCTTGGATAAAATGTTGCCTCAAATATAAAGTCACCTCGTATACAATATTGCCCTCTGGCTACAATGTCGCTTCAGATACTACGTTGCCTTCGGATATAATGTCGCCTCAGATACAATATAACCTCATATACTTTTTCGCTTCGGATACAATGTCGCCTTGGATACAATGTTGCATCGGATATAAAGACGCCTCAGGTACAATGTAGCCTCAGGTACCATGCTCCATCATCTTCGGATATAATGTTGCCTCGAATACAATGTAGTCTCATAACTATTTAGCTTTAAGATAAAAGGTCGCTTCGGATACTTTGTCGCCTTCGGATACAATGTCACCTCAGATATATTGACGCCTCGGATACAATGTAGCCCTTCGGCTCCAATGTCACTTCGGATAGTCTGTCGTCGTCGAATACAATATCGCATCGGATACAATTTTGCCTCGGATCTAACGTCGCCTCTGATACAATGTAGCCTCGGTTACTATGTTCCCTTCGGCTACAATGTCACTTCGGATACTATGTTGCCTTCGTATATAATGTCGCCTCAGACACAATGTAGCCTCGGATACTATTTTCTTTCGGATAAAAGGTAGCTTTAGATACAATGTCGCCTTAGATATAATGTTGCCTCGGTTATAAAGTCGCTTCAGATACAATGTAGCCTCGGATACTATGTTGCATTCGGCTACAATTTCCCTTCGGATACTATGTCGCATTCAGATACAATATCGCCTCGGATATAAAGTCACCTCGGATACAATGTTGCCCTTCGGCTATAATGTCAGATCGGATACTATGTTACCTTCGGATATAATGTCGCCTTTGGTTACTATGTCGCCTTCATATACAATGTCGCGTCGGATACAATGTTCCCTTGGATATAAAGCCGCCTCGAATACAATGTAGCCTCGGCTATTATGTTGCCTTCGGCTACAATGTCGCGTCAGATAATATATCGCCTTCGGATATAATGTCGCCTCGGATACAATGATGCCTTCGAATAGAAGGTTGCCTTCGGATACAATGTCGCCTTTGATTAAATGTTGCCTCGAATATAAAGTCACCTCAGTACAATGTTGCCCTTCGGCGACATTGTCGCTTCAGATAGTACGTTGCCTTCGGATATAATGTCGCCTTGGGTACAATATAGCCTCAGATACTATTTTGCTTTCGGATACAAATTTGCTTCGAATACAATGTCGCCATTTGATACAATGTTGCATGGGATACAATGTTGCCTCGAATATAAAGTCGCCTCGGATATACTGTAGCCTCGGGTATCATGCTGCCTCCGGGTACAATGTAGCTTCAGATACTATGTTGCCTTCGGATATAATGTTGCCTCTTATACAGTGTAGTCTCGCAACTATTTTGCTTTCGGATTTAATGTCACTTCGGATACTATGTTGCCTTCGGGTACAATGTCGTCTCGGATAAAATGTCGCTTCATATACAGTCGCCTCGGATACAATGTAGCCCTTCGGCTACAATGTCGTTTCGGATACTAAGTTGGCTTCGGATATAATGTCGCCTCGAAAACGATGTAGCCTCGGATACTAGTTCACTTCGGATACTGTCGCTGTCGCATACAATGTCGCATCGGATACAATGTTGGCTCGGATATAAAGTCGCCTCTGATATAATGTAGCCTCGGTTACTATGTTTCCTTTGGCTATAATGTCGCTTCGGATACTATGTTGCCTTGAGATATAATGGCGCCTCAGATACAATGTAGCCTCGTATACTATTTTCTTTCGGATAGAAGGTTGCTTTGGATGCAATGTCACCTCAGATACAATGTAGCCTCGTATACTATTTTCTTTCGGATACAAGGTCGCTTCGGTTACTTTGTCGCCTTCGGATACAATGTCGCGTCGGATACAATGTTGCCTCGGATATAAAGTCGCCTCGAATACAATGTAGTCTCAGGTATTATGTTGCCTTCAGCTACAATGTCGCTTCGGATACTATATTGCCTTCGGATATAATGTCGCCTCGGATACAATGTTGCCTCGAATATAAAGTAGCCTTGGATACAATGTAGCCTCGGATACTATGTTGACTTCGACTATAATGTCGCTTCGGATACTAATAATGGCATTCAATTAAAAAACCTAAAAAGTCCCAAAAATATGGCAAGAACTAACCCAGAAAACCCCGAAGCGAAGATTAAAGAGGAAATATCACAATTAATAAAAGAACCCCAAAAAAGGAGATTCAGAGAATAATAGCCACTAAAAGATACTTTAGATGCACATTCAAGGGTTTTGATATCTTTCTTCAAGGGCTTGAAGACTTCAGCCTGAAATGTAGGAACTTTAGGAGCTTTTCCTTCTCTCTCAGCTTCCTTAGAAACTTGAAAATTAGGTGGCTTAGAGAAAACTGCAAGAACAAATATCTGCATATGAAATTAAAGAATAAACAATCAATTAGAGAATAAAACCAAATGAAACTAAACTAAAGAATAAAAACAAATGAAAATACCAAACAGTAGAAAATTGTTTTTGATTTTGTGAAATAATGTAACAATCTTCAGGGATATACCAAAAAAGAACAAAAATCAGTAGGATTGAAAAGAGAATTTAAAGAAGAAAAAGCTAACCTCTTTTAAAGCCAAAATAAAAGCTGTTGAAGAGCAGGAACCCATCTCCCAATTATAGCCAACTACAAGATCTCATCTCTAACTTACCCACTACTAATGATTGAAGAACAACCATTGATTAATTCTGACAGTTGGAAAATAAAAAAGTTAGATACAGAACAGCAAACCCTAGAACAGCCCACCTAGAATCCCTTCATCATTTTCCCATAAAGAAACAAAAATAACAAAATAATAAGAAAAACTCAGATAGTAAAAAAGCGAAAAAGTAGGGGGGAAAGAGACTACCTCTATGTCTATCCGAAAGCCTCTTCATCTCCATCTTTTAGGATTTCTACAGAAAATAATATACATGTCAATAGCACATCTCATGAGTGGTAGAAGATAACTTTGAGAATGACAGAAATGGGAAAAAAAGAGAACAAAAAAAAGCCACCAAGAACCAAACAAATTCTTCTCCTGATTCTTCTCTTTTTCTCTCTTTTTCTTGATGTCTTTTGAGAATAAGAAAATAGACCTCTCGGAAAGAGAATTTCTGGTGATAGGATTTGAAGAACTTCCAAAAGGGAGAGCGGACTTGGTATTATGGTTCCTGGGGATAGATGGAAGAGAGCGAAGGACATGCATTCCGTTAAGTCGAGAAAGGGCTAAAAAATCTCAAAAATATCTCAGACAGAAGACACGTAGTACGGATAGAGATAAATAAATTACGGAGGGACGGTCTTGCCCATCCATATAGGCATAGTGGCATGCATCAGGTAAGTGTTAAACCGTAGAAATGTTGAACTATAATGTGTTAAATGGACAGAATCTACAAATAAATCAAAAAAATTAGTGCTTTTCTCTCCTGCTAGTAAGAGGAGGCCAACATGTGTCGATGAACAGTAAAAAACCCTTCCAGCTTATTATAGTAAATACTAGTAAGAAATCCCGTGCAATGCACAAGTAATATTAAATAACCGCAAGTGCACAGATCGTGTAAATACGGGTCGAACTCAGGGAAGAGCTTATTGTGATTTCTACGCTTATACTACTTAGAAAATAAACTTATGATATATTATTGCCTAGAATGGTCTCAGGATTTTCGTGGACTACAACCTCGGATCCAACAATATATTTACATTTATAAACTAAATAGACAAGGATCGAAAACAATAAAGAAACGATTACAACTTTTAATCCTTATATTTAGGCAAAGTAAACCAATAAAGATTTTTATTAATTAATTGTCTAATCTAATTAGAAAATAAAAATCTAAAATCTAAATTGATTGGAAAAACTACTAAAGTGAATTGAAATTTTATTGGAAAAGTAATTGAAAATCTAATTAAAACTTTAATTCGATTAAAATATTACTTAGAGTTAGAATCCACCATGGTTTTGGATTGGATTATTAATCAAACCAATTTTTGATTGTATTGAATCGCATAATTGATAGTTAAGTCTATGAGAGATAAGATCAAAGAACGTTATTTCCCATGAGTAATTTATCAACTATACTATTCAATTTTATTGAATATATAAGTATTTATAGTGTTTATCGGCAATTACTCATGCGAAAGGGAAAAGCCAATGGCATGAGTGATTGGGATCCAACAATTATAAATCCTTATATATGCTATTTTTTTACTCCAATGAATTTAATCAAAAACCTTTCTCCTTCCCCATGGTTTCACCTAAACCCTAAGTAGGTCGGATTTAGTTAAGCATAGAGAAGGGGAAAGAAGCAAAAATAGATAAGATAGAGAAGAGAATTGCCATTAAAGAACTTAGAAAGGAAAAGAAACAAAGAGAACTCTTCTTTAATTGAACTTGAAAACAAAAATACATCACATTGAAATTGAAATAAAAGATAAAATAAAGAAAACTTATTCTTTTTCTCCTTCAATGGTTGAATCATTGTCCTCCTTCAAGCCTTGATCTCGCCTTGGATTGAATCTTGAATAGTTGGATCAAAGAGAGAAAGGGATTCATCTCGTCGATACGAGTCCAACGGATCCGACCACACGCGAATCAGAGCTAAAACAAAGAAGTTATGGTCCGTTGAAGTTTTTAAAAAATAAAATAAAAAACTGCGAAGACGCGACGAGACTAAAAATTCAAGAAGATGGAAGAGAGTTCAAGAGAAATAGATATAGAGGATTTTCGGTGAAAATGATTACTAAATTAAGGGATTGAAAAAGATGTAAGGTGGAGATTAAAAAGCTAATCTTAGGAAACAAATGAAATGATAAGATTAAGGCTTGATGGGCTTTCTATATCTCTTCTAAAAGAAACATGGGTTACTTTCTTATTTTTCCTCTTTCCAAAGTTGTGTATAAAACCTTCCAATTATATCCTCAAGCAACTTTCTAAATGTTAGAAAGAAAATAATAGAAAGTTTCCAAGTTAAGGGATATGTGCATGAAACAACCAAATTGTCTCTATCCTTCGAATAAATTACAACCATGCCACATTAATTTGCAAATGGCTACTCTACCCATCCATGTAATAAACACAAACAATTATATTTGCCTCTCCCCTCTTGATTTCCAAGGAACGATCCAAGCCATCCAATTGACGGTCCACTATGTAAATTAATTGCACCCATAAACCATTCCAATGAGGTGATCCAAACCGTTGAATTCATGGATCCCAATGTGAATTTCGATCTTACCAATGGTCGCTCCTCTTGAATCATTTTTGTGGGCTGATCTTAGTTCAAATGATGGTCAATAATGTAAAATTATTTGCACCTCACAAATCACCTCCATAAGATGATCTTAACCACACATTTTGTGGGCGTTAGAATAAATTGCTTGTACCCCTCCAAATCATTTTTCAAAGTTATTCCGAACCAACCAATTGATGAACCATAGATGATCTAAACCCTTCAAATGATGGGTCACAATGGTGGTGTTCTCATATTTGATCTTTTCTTTAGAATTTCATCTCTTTAGCTCCATTTTCCATGAAAATTCAAAAAGAACCCTGAAACACCAAAAACACACAAAATACCTTAGTAGTACCGCTCTAAACATAAAATATGCATGTTTTTCCTATATACCATTCACACATAAATGTGCTAATCAACGGGCAACAAAGAACTTGGAAGTTGTAATTAATAATTTAAAAATGCAGCAGATTAATCAAGGTGGTGAAACCATAAAAAAATCAAGGTGGTGAAACTGAGTATCTCATCTATCATTGAAATGCAGCAGATTAAGCTTCAAGTAGAAGAAAAAACTGCCTCTTACTGTTTCCACATCCATTAACATGCTTGAACTTCCTCCTCCAGTGGTAGTGATGCAAGCCAAGTCTCTGATATCAAAGGATAATTATGGATTGATAAACCAAAATAAAAAAAGTCACACATACCAACAAAAGACCAAGGAAAATGACAAACTTGAAGTGTTAAAAAAAAAAAAGACACCCCCATCTTATAGGCAAATGAGCAGCAACTTAGACCATGTCGATTAAAAAAAAGGGAATTTTTAATAAACTTGAGGAACTAACTTTAGATGGAGAGAAGAAAAAACACTGACCACCAAAAAAATTATCAGAAGAGAAATAACTTTAGTACGGGAGGACTTAACACCAACCCACATCACACATCAGAAATTTCTTGCAAAAAATAAACTACAAATGGGAGAAATTTCAACCCAGAAGAGACATCAAACTAATTGTTGGATGTCGTGAAAGAATATAAAAGGATGACTGCAAAATGACCAGGATGCTCATATAAATGAATGAAATAATTAAAATTTGGAGTATTTTACAATAGAAGCCCTACCAATTCCTCTTGAAGCAGCAAATTTTAGAGAGAAGAAAATGGGAAAACAAATAATCACCATTTGCAGCTCACCTCTCTGTGGCCAAAAATCTCCTTTGCCTGTGGGTATTGACGAACAATTTGAGACATATGTTCCAAGCAACTCAGAAAGAGCAAAATTGTAGCCATCCGGAAAGTTAGGAATATCATCAGTATACTTTGTATGGCTGAAAAAGCTTTCTAGGTTCGTAAACATAGTTCCAGTCCTGTAGCGTGAATATTATCAGGTTAAGATTAGAACAAATCAGCTTCATGACCAAATCCATTAGCTACCTAGATTATCTATTTCAGTTAAAACATCACCATACTAAAGATAAAACAAATAAAGAACTAAGAGAAATTCAAAATAACAAAAAAACTAAAAGAGAACTACTAACACTGTCACAGTAGCTTTAGCTCCCAATTCTGAACACGTCCGTAAAGAAGGGAAAGCCCATCAAACACACCATTAAAACCTAAATCCATGGTAAAAAAAACATATAAAATTAAAAAACATAGAAGAATTCAACATTTTCAGTAGTTAGACACAAGCATTTGAACCTAAAATCCAAAACCCATACAAAAACCCACTATGCAAAATGGAAGTAACCCACAAAACACCGAGGCTAGCTAGAACTCACAGAACACTCATCAGTTGCATTACCTTTGGTTGGATTGTAGCCCACACTAAAATAAGGCAATAAACTACAATAGTTAGATTGTAGGTCACAGAGCACTCATCAATTGCATTATCTTGGTTGTTCTAAGAAGGCTAGCTAGAACTCAACTTATCCAAATGACTCTGAACCTGCTTTATTGAGATGCTTGACCCAAATGTGGGAGGTACTTAGTTTTTTAGAGAAAATAAATGACTGAAAGCCCAGGACGCTACACAGCCAGAAGCCAGCAAAATATTATAGTATTTCTTAGAGGTTTGCGCTCTACTATCTCGGTGAAGAAAGATAGTTTCCCCAAACATATTTAGATTTTCACCCATGGCTTTTTCATTAAAATGACAGATTTGACCTGTTGCTTACGTCAATCTTCATCAACCCAAAATCATGACTATCATCCATTAGAAGACAACAAACAGGTACATTACATGAACTTTGTGCAGAAGCACATAAGTTGCTTCGACACGGACACAGATTACTCTGCCAAAATTTTCATCTTAGTTTTTCTGATGATCTAGAAGCAGAGAACTGATTACTCTGCCAATCAACATCTGCGAGAAATAAGATTCATTAAAGCTCATGTTGAATTGAAAAACTTGTAAGTCCAAAAAATTCCTTTCATTTTTAATGTTTCTTTGAACAACGAAATTATATGAATGGACTCATTAGGATATAATCCGAATAACATAAAAGCTCAAGATCTGAATAATTTGAAGAGCCTCAAAACTGAAAAAAGATTTGAAAACTTAGAAAACATTTTCCTAACAAAGAGATGGCCATACATGAAGTTCAAATTTCATAGTTAATTGTCAAATTAAAAGAAACTAAATCCATTTGGTAGGTTTTGTGTGAAGAATAGATGCCCCAATTAACACTTCATTTAGCAATTTCTTCCATTTCCACCTATAGAGCTGCTTCCAAATCAACATTGACAATAACACATTGATTTGTGCTCATAGAAAAGCTATATAAAAGCGAAGTTCAGACCATTAGCGGCTACTATTTGAAATGACTAACATTTATCTAAGAAAAGAACATAACATTCATGGCGCAAACAGAAGTTAAAGACATGCATCAAGATATCTAAAATTCTAATGCCAAACAACTCATTTTATTGAAGACTGACTGAAAAAATAGGAAATCAACCTCGTTCATTCATGTTATTCCGGAAAAAAAATGTAATTACATAAATTTTTAGAACTCCAACAACAAAAAAGAGGGGAGGACAAAATGCATAGTTATTAGAAAAAAATAAACAATAAAAAGAAGACAAAGCAGAATAAATTAAAAGTTCATTCACAACTACTCTCATTAGGGATAATGCGAAAAAAACTACCAAACTAAACATGGAAATGATATTTTCAGAATTTGAAAAATATGTAGGTCCTAGAAAGACAGGACACTTGAAAAGGACAACACAAACTAAAGTATAAAAAAGTTATCATCATTATAATCTTCTAAAAATTCCAAATAATAATAATAATAATAATAATAAATTCTACCAATGTCATGACTAAATAAATTTCTTTTATGAATGCAACTTATTTATCTTCCGAAGATAAATCTTCACTAGTCAGGTAGGTCAATCAAAGGTCAATCCAAAGTTTTCTACTACAGGATGAGAGGAACAAAAAGATTAATGATCAATAAGAAAGAAACACTGGAAAATAAGATAAATAGATCCAAGTAGGAGAAGAGGTAATGAAGGAGTATTCCAGGACGTACGGTGCCACTTGAGGGTTCAACTAAGAGCAATACTTCTAAAATAGAATAATATTCCAAAAAGTGGGTAAGCACTTGCCTGAGAAATCACTAATCCTTTCTGAACCGCTTTAAAAATTCAACAAACTCTCTAAGTTGTAAGAAAGAAATCACCCAAAAAGAAGAGATGTAAAAAAGGGGATCCATTTGAGGTGATCATAAACCTGTTCCATCTGAGAAATAGTTATGAACAATAGCCATCCATAAAGCAAAAAAGCTCCACATCTAATCACCCATGCCTTCCAACAAAATGATAATTAAATACATATACAAAGGAAGCTATAAGCAAAGTTCTCACATCAAATCATTTATCCAATCAACCTCGCATTCCAACAAAATGATAAATACATATAAGAAGGAAGCTATATGCAAAGTCCTCACAACAATGCATTTATACAAACCCAAAATTAAGAACGCAAGTAAAACCCCAAAATAGTAAGAGAGTCATCAACTAAGAGTGATGCTTTTAATGTTGAACAATATTTCAAAAAAATTGGGATGTACTTCCATGAGAAATCACAACTCCAGGGGTTGAGCCTATAGCTCAGCTGGTAAAGACTATGTCTTTCACCCTGAGGTCAGGGGTTCGATCCCAGCTTACGTACCAAAAGGGAAAAAAGCTAATATGTTAGTGCAAAGCTAACAAACTGGTAAAACAGACTGAGAAGGTCATTATCAAATATGTTAGTGTGTATATCAATACCCTATGCATATACCTTTGTTGTAAACTTTGGAATTAGAACTGACAAAAGTTCTAGCAACTGCTGGCTTATTTGTAAAAGCTAAAGTAATATAAGGAATTTAGATAGATGCAGCCATTCTTGTGTTCACAAAACAAAAGTGCCAAAATCAATAACCATATATCTTGTTGGATGACAGAATTAAGGTCATTGACCCAATAATAGATAAGAAGAAAATTGGACATCTTTAGCATATAAAAGAGATGTCGAAACCAGCAAGGGTTAGGCAAAAATAAAGTAACAGGTAATCTTCAAAGGAATGTGAAAGCATGTCCCAAGATGACCTACGATATCTTTCAAAGGAATACATGTTGGATGAACAGAAAAAAATAGATTTAAAGTTCAGAAAATATGACCATAGATACTGTTGTCTGTTGAATTGTTGCTCACCTAAAGAGAGCATAATAGTGGTATTCGTTATCTATGTAGGTTTGGTGTAAAAATATATGGATAAAAAGAACTTGATAGCAGATAAAAGGTCTAAATAATAGCCAAAGCTAACATATAAAAGAGATGCCGAAATCAGCAAGGGTTATGCAAAAATAAAGTAACAGGTAATATTCAAAGGATTGTGAAAGCATGTCCCAAGACAACCATCGATATCTGTGAAAGGAATATATGTTGGGCTA
The DNA here is from genome assembly GCF_043159265.1 of Tasmannia lanceolata. Taxonomy (NCBI): domain Eukaryota; kingdom Viridiplantae; phylum Streptophyta; class Magnoliopsida; order Canellales; family Winteraceae; genus Tasmannia; species Tasmannia lanceolata. The sequence continues at coordinate 17,685,489 of NW_027518701.1, read as the reverse complement.
ACAGAAAAATATGGATTTAATGTTCAGAAGATATGACCATGGATACTATTGAATTGTTGCTTACGTAAAGACAATTAGCATAATAGTGGTATTCGTTATCTATGTAGGTTTAGTGTAAAAAATATACGGATAAAAAGAACTTGATAGCAGATAAAAGAACTAAATAATAGCCAAAGCTGTTTTAAGTCATGTAGTTGTTGGATTTCTTTATTTCTAGAAATGCTAATATAATCACCGGTATGTGCTTTGGAGATGTGTTGTTGAACCTGAGCATATATACCTTGGAAATCTAAAGGAAAGGGAAATCCGACTCTCCATACATCTTTGGGAAACCAGATGTTTGAAAAAAATTTGTTCGGGCATTGTGGACCCCGATCCTGGAAAGTGGCGAGTAATGAGTCCCTGTCGGTCCTTTAGATCTCCACATATGAAGGAGAGCTCTACCAAGGAACTCTTAACACAATATGAGTGGTGATATATGAGATACCTCTTGATCCGAAGACGTAGCCCTTAATCAAGACGTATCTAAAATATGAAAGAGTCACCATCCATGGATAGGCCATGGAACCAAAAAATATACTATGTTCCCAATGTATCACCAGAAACAATTGGGTCTGTGCCTGATTACGAGTTGGAAAGGTGTTAGGCATCCAACTCGCCCGAGCGCACTCGGTCTCTTATGCCATATTTTATTAACTTTGAAGAATTTTTGGCGAAAATCATGTGAAATGGGAACCATCATCCCCAAAAAAACTTCTACCTAAACATGCATGACCCGGGGATGGGCAAAAGAAAAATAAAACATCCAAGTCCTAATGAGAGGTGATATCAGTGAAACCTGACAATGGAATAAACACTAGAATCCGTCGTCTCCTCCTCTCAAGAAGAGAAATAATATACAGGCAATAGCACATACAACATATGAATAAGATCACATCGCTTAAGAGGAGGTGGAAGAGTCTAATGCAAATCCAATGTCAGATAACCCTGCTACCTGTCTCCACTAATCCTAACACATCACATCTAATCCTAACTCATCACATCTAAAAAGCAGTAAACAAACACATGCATAGCTATAGCTAAGCAAGTATAATAAAATGAAAGAGCAGATATAATGAGGAGATATGATTAAATAAGATAAGTATGAAAAGCAGTAAATAACTACCGCTAAACACGCAATCAGGAGATAATAGACAAGTAAGCAGTAAAAAGCTACAGCTAAGCATGTGAATAAACTAGTAAGTAAAGCAATAAAGAGATAAGGGAGCTATAGCTGAACATGTGAATGAGATAATAAAAGAAACACACAAGAGAAATGTCTAAAGTGCAAACACTCAAGAAAAGGGAAGAAAACATACTAACATGTACCTATACAACACATAGTAACAAGTACTAGACTACAAACTCCTAAAACTCTAAAATAATAAAAAATAGTGTAACAGTATCCCCTAAACTTGGGTGACCAGCCACTCATGCTGCCTACGTATCCAAGCCCCTTTTTGGAATCAAGGTTTATGTAGTTTTGTGGCCTATTATAAGCTATAATCTCTATTGTGCCTAGACTACTAAACTAGACTCGACCTAAAAGATCGGATGTGTTTTTAAAGCTTTTTGAACGATATTTAAGTTAAAGTGGATTGTAGATTTTAGGACACCCCATATGCCCTAGCTACGTGCAAGTTTTTATCCTTAAACTAATGCATGTGGGCCCTACATCTTATGTGCATCTAGGTTGTATCCTAGGAAAACAATAGGCTATCTAAGTGAGTCCTAAATCTAGCCATCAGCTGACTATGCGCCAAGCTATATAGTCAAACTGACCACACAGGGGCTCCTAACTCTAGGAGTCTCTTGACTCTAGGCAAACTCCTAACTCTAAAACACTCTATATCTAGGACAAACTACTACCTCTAGAGGAAGATCTTTTCGAAAACGGTTTATTGAAAAGCTTTGTTTGAAAAGGTTTGAATGGTTTCTTTTTTAAGGTTTGACTGAACTTGGGATAAAGATCCCAAGCTGCCTATGTACCTCGTGGAAAAGGATCAAGCCAACCTAGTTCGGAAATAAACTTTCCCAGTACGCTTCTAAAATTTTTGAAATTTTCAAATGTTTCAAATGTTTTTAAAGTTTTCAAAATATTTCAATATTTTTTTAGTTTCAAATTTCTGATGTTTTTGAGTTTTAAAATTGAAGTGTTTTTAGATTTTTAAAATATTTTCACCCTTTTGGTCAAAGGCCAAAGAGAAGTAACAACAACACTAGTGTGCTCCAAGTAGTGTGACAACAACGCGAAACCCTAAAACAAGTAAACTAGTGTCCTAAGGAAAGTAAAAATGATCTAAGATCCCAGATAGGTAAGCTCTAATAAGACTGAGTTAGTCTCTAACAAAGAGAAGTGACAACAACACTAAAGGACGAACTACTATCTAAAACAAACCCTAAAGCTATAGGGTAAACTAAAAATCTATAAGATGGACTCTTAAGCAGCCAACTCTAAAGAGGGCAAATAAGTCAAAGACTCTCTAATAATGCTACCAAAGATGGGTGCAAATAAGTCAAAGACTATCTAATAACGCTACCAAAGGTGGGTGCAAATAAGTCAAAGACTGGACTCCTAAATGGAGAGAAAATAAACAAGGGGTGCTAGTGAAACTATACAAGCCTCCTAGACACAAAGGTGGGCTCCAAGTATCCCTATCATTGCCCTTGCATTGATAAATAGGAATAAGGCAAATAAAAAACTAAGTTAGACTCTAACCTTAATGGGAGTACAACTTAGAGGGGGTTCTATAAATGAAGCTAGGTGACTCTCTAATGAGAGCAAAATGGTTTCCTAAAGGGATAAGCTCTAAATGACAAGGCTTGTCTCCAAATGAGAACCGCCTAATGAGACACAGTGTGTCTCCTAATGGGGGCTCTAGATGACTCTTTCATTGTCCTTACAATGCTTTTATACCTCTAGAATTAAACATAACATTGGGGAAATAAAGTCCTAGAAAGTTTGCTAAAAATCTTATATTTACCTTAATTGATCAATACTAATCAAACAAAGAAATGATTTGCTAGAACTAAAATGAGCAGAAACCAGATTAAAATAAAATACCCTATCTTAAGCTTGTTCTCACTACACAAGCTCATGATGATATCATTTAGTCCATTGAGAATTTATGTAATTATATCTTTCAGCAGGTTATCAAGTATTGGTAAAACAAATGAAAAAAAATCCGACACAAGAACACACATATTAAACCCATATTAACAAATCCTGGTATTGAAATTATTCCCACCTTCTAAAAAAATCATAATCTAAAGGTACAAATGATTTTATACTAGGCTTATCATGCACAGGTGTTCAAAGCTGAGGATGCAGATATATAGAACTCCGAGGCCATGATTATAAAACTAATAGCAAGAATATTAAAGATTAATCCATTAATGATCATTTACCCTAAAAAAAACACTCGGCAACTGTTTATCAATAATGGTATGGGATTGCATTCCATTTAAAACAAACAATGACTAATGTTGGTTGAAATAAAATACGAGCATGTTAAATGACCAAGTTTAAAACAAACAATGACCAAGTTATCTCAGCCATCTAATTTGAAATTAACGTGTATGTCAGGTGCTATAGTAAACAAGGAATAAAATTTGCACGCTTTAATCATATAACCAAGTTATAATAAAATAATAAACCAAAAGCAACAGAAGTCCAAATTGTATTAATCTTGGACTACTGCTCTATCCTTATAATCCACAAAACTTTGCCAAACCAGACTTCTTATAAAAACTTTTGATCTGAAAACATCTATTATTAAAACTCATCATGGAATTGGTTTGCCTGGAACTGGGATTCAAAAAAACTAACTCTGAACTATACGGCATGACAATATTATGGGACTCTTTAAAATTAATCAAACTCAATTAGCTCCAATGATCATTTTGACACTAATAGTGTAAAATATAGCAGATTTCATTACATTAGAATCCTTTTCCAACTTCATGCATCTAATATAATAAAAGATTGAAGCAATTCCTAAAAAAAACCTGATCCCTACTACTATTTTCTCATTATTTAAGACAAGTTACTTGCCAACCTCTTAACTCTATGACCCTAAATAACTGTTCTTCCAATTTTGGAATTACACGATATTAACCACTATTAAAACTTTGAACCTCTGCAACTATTAAATTTTTAAACCAAATAAACACCTGACAAATACTTCGATATATCTTCAGCATATATAAATTAACCTTGATAGCCAATTACACCATAACATGATCATCACAATATAAGAAACCCAACAACTACATAAAAATACCATAACAATTGTATCATGTACAAGTTAAAACCCAAAAGAAAGCTAATAAATTTATACTATCATACTACCACCACAGTGTATGTCAAAAGCAATTATAAACTATGATAAATCCCCACAGTTTTATCAAACTAAAAAAAATACTTAAGAAACTCCAGCAAGGTCATACTAAAGTGTAGAATTTTCTAATCAAGCTTAATACTACCCAACAGAAAACATTGCAAATTGGATATTCTTAAACAAAATCATAGGCACAACACCTGGCACGTCAAGATGCTAAATTCTCAGGCTAACCAACAAAACAATGTTCTAAATTCTGTACTTGACAAATTTGTTTTTCCATTTATGAATCACAAAAAAAAAACAAATACAAAATCATTATATAAAGTAATCCCTTTCATCTGATGCAAACATAAAAAAAACCCTAAAAAAAATACTGAGACAAATTATATTGACCAAAACAAAAACAGTACTTATACATTACACTAAAACACAGTCATGTTTATGCAAAAAGTAACATCATGCTGTACAGGTGACAAGTGGACAATCATACATAATGACATGTAACTAAAGGTCATCATCTTGAAACCAAAAATACTTTATTCAAACCAAAGCTAAATATTGGCACTAAAGAGATCCTATAGATGATATTACATGAATTGAATGAATGCCTATTTATACATCTTTTTCACAACCCCCAAAATTGGATATAACTGAACCAAACGAAGACAGATCATTGAGATTCACAAAAGAAACTTTGGCCAAGTGCAAAATAAGTATTCAAATGCTTCTTTTCTTTTATGGTCACAAAATAAGCATATTTATATCTTACAGATGAATGACATTAAGGCTTAAAATCTTTTCAATTCGAAGCCATATGACCAAAATTAATACATGTATTACCTGAACGGATCCATTTTTTGAACATTTGTATGACATTTATCTTGATGATCAAAACAAAAGCCCATACAACCATAAACTGACTTTACAATCATGCTAAATTCCATCTTCATTTCCATTTTAGCAACAATATTTCTTAAATAACCTTTATCTTATATCAAATAGTTTCAACTGAAATGAGCCTAAAAATTCAATGTTTTATACATGGCATACAAGCTCAATAAGCTTTTATAAATAACTTCTAAGATGAAAAACTCCTAACAAAAGCTATATTGAAACATATCCTCACAGTATCTGTCCATGCTCTGATTTTCACCATAACTAACAAATACAAACAGATAAACAAAGCTGAATATAAATGCTTTAAATTTTCCTCAGACCCAGCACCAAAGCTAAAATTTGAGAAAATCAATTATCATGTCATGATTCAAAGATCAAAGCCACTGAAAAAAATGAGATAAAGAACATGTACATAAACTAAGAACCATCTAATCACAGAGAAACTAAAATAAATAAAAAATCAATCATGACTCGAAATTTCATAGGAAAGCAATGAGAAAGTTACATGTTATGGACGTAGTCCCTTAATCTTCTTCCCTTATTTCTCATACATTTAATTATCTTACCTTCTCTTCTTCATATCTAAGCCATTTCAAATACACTTTTGCTCTTTTTTTTAAATTTCACTTCTTTGAAACAATTGAATTTCAGATCTGAAGAATCTCTAGCAATCTGCTCCTTTTAGCTGAAGATTTGATCTAAAATGAAATAAATGCCCTGATTCTCATGGAAAACCTTCAGATCTGATGAGGATCAGAGTTTATAAAAGAGAATCGAGGCGATGATGGTGTAGATCCGAAGAAGAAGCTAAGAAAAAGGGAAATTAGAGGCTTCTAGTTTCGGACCTAGGGTTTTGAAAAGAAATGATGAAGAAGAAAAAAAATAAAGCCTAAAACAAGGGTTTCAGATTGGAAAAAGCTATTTTCTAAGGCTTCAAAATGAATAAAATGAGGTAATAGCTAGAAGAAACGGATAAGCTTGAATCAATAGTGGTGATGATGGCCAGCCGGAGCTCCAGTCAATCACACCGGAGAAGAAGATGAGTGATCCCTCTCTTTTCTCTACTTTTTTATAAACCCTAACCAAGGTCAATGAAAAATTCTTCCCTCTCTCTCTCTCTCTCTCTCTCGATTTTCTCTCTGCTAGGGTTTGCTAAGGATCCCTAAAATGAGAATAAATGAGACCCCAAGCCACTTATTTATAGACATTTACCCTAATGTTTAGCCCCCTCAAGTTACTTGGACAACCTTCTTTGATAAAATATCGACTTATTTTTTAGCAAAAAGGATGGTCCTTGGAAACTTGTTTAATGAAAATTAAGGGAATAAGTTTAAACCCTTTAAGTTGCCCAAAACAAACCCCCCCACTGCAAAATATACTAACCGGACTACCCCCACACTGGATAAACCACTCCCCTCTTTCTACACTATACTACATTACACTATCTATTATGCTTGTTTGTCAGGCAAACCATGACGGATTTTAACGAAATTTTACAGGGGCCTACCTGGGATCCTAACCTACCCTAGGGCAAAGATTGGGACTCTAGTTCACCTATTTAAAGGGTCTTTAATCAAACATGGTTATTTGGGGTTCGATGAAAATGGGGTGTCTACAGGCATTTATAAGTAATAAGCCTCTCAAATATGAAAGAAGAGAATCCTAGAGAACGGGGCAACAAAGAAAAATATAAAATAAATAAATAAATATTGTATTAAAACTATTAAAAAGGAAAACTAAAGCTTATAGTACTCTACAGTACCCCTCAGATCTGGTGATCTAAACTGTCCAATCAAGAACTGTAAATAAACTATTGAAGAATTCTGTTTAATGAGATTTCAAGGATTGGAGGTAGATTTTGGAATAGTTTTGTCCAAATGTAAGGCCTACCAATAATCAACTAATTAGATATTATCAGATTTCATCTGTGCATAAGTCACATTTATGCCTCTAAAAGGGACCAAAAATCAATGACATCAGCAAACTAAGAGATAATGAAAGAGCAAAAAGGGACCAGAGGTCAATGACATCAGCAAACCAAGAGATAATTCAAAGAAAAAGGACAAAACTTAATGGCCCTAGTTATCTATATTTCATGGTCAGAGGATTGGTTTCCAATAGGAAAAGCAAAGGTGATGGTATTATGTAAAGAAACCAACTGCTATGGACTACACACGGGTTGGCATCCATATGATAGGGATATCACTCGCATAGTAAATATCAATTCCTTCCTATTGATGCGATCTTACTGATAAATGGAAGCCTTGACTAACTTATAAGGGCTCTTAAAAAATCCAAAACTTAGCTGATGGTTTTCCCTCATAGTACCTACTCTAGGAATAAATCCAAGGAGTACAAAATTGCAGTCCACCTTAATAAGAATGACTTGAAAAGAAACCATCCACTTTTAAAAACCATAGCCACAAATTAATTGAAGAATATTAAGCAGTAACAATCAAATTCACCTTGGAATCCAAAAAATAAAAGAAATACATGAGAATTTCAAAGAATATACACCATAGAAGATAACAATAAATAAATGAAGCAGAGATGCAAAATCGTGACACCCATCTTCCCTCCTGTTATTCTCAAGAACACATTAATCTGTAGGCAAAAAGGAAACTAAATAAACAAAAATTGATCCCACAAAGAAGACAATAATAAACCTAGAGCTCTCCCCATCTGCCCCAACACTTTCTTGGCCAGCTTAGAGCTTAGCTTTTCTACACCATTTGCCCCAACACTTTCTTGGCCAGCTTAGCTTTTCTAACTCTTGATGATTAACAGCCTAAGGTCTTGCTACAATGGGAAGAGAAGAAATTAGTACAAAATCCTGGGTTGAGGGCTTGGGCAACCCGACCCGAAATTTTTAATAATTTTTTAAGTTTTTAAGCTTAAAATCCTGGGTTGGGTTGGGTCGGGTTGAAATCGGGTTGGGTCGGGTCGGGTTGGCAAAAAGGGTTGCTCGGGTCGGGTTGGAACTAGGGTCGGGTTGGGTTCGGGTTGAGTAAATGGTTGCTTGGGTCGAGTTCCGGTTAGCCTCAACTCGAACCCAACCCGCCCGAGTTGCACCCCTATCCAAGAAGTTATGTGTGCTCCCGGAATCCACAAGGATCATAATCGGCATTTTTTTACAAACCCCTTAATACGCATAATTGGGAATGACGGCGAGCCTGTAAGTGCGAACATAGATATCTGTAAATCCGCAGGTGGAACTTCTTCAGGAGAAAGATCAGTATCTTCCATTTCTGCCTCAACCTCGCCGTTATCACAACCTTCTAATAGAAACAGTTGGGGTCACAACGGTGTCCCGGTACAAACTTCTCATCACAGTTATAGCAGAGGCCTTTTTCTCGGCGTTCCATCATTTGTTTTTCGGTGAGGTGTTTGATGGGAGGAAGGCCATTGTTACCATCAAATTGAGGTTTCGAACCTGGCGGTGAAGGCAATAGAGCCAGTTTAGGAGAGGGTCGCGGACGACGGTTAATAGCATCAATCGATTCCTCCTCTAACCCGGTCAACTCAATAGCTTGATCAAGAGTTGTAGGCTTGAGCTTTTGTACCCCTGGTCGAATCTCATCTTTAAGTCCCGCAAGGAACACACTTATAAAAAATTGATCAGAAAGATCTTCAGTTTTACTGAAATTTTTTTCAAAACGCTCTCGATATGCTACAACCATCCCAGACTGTCGAAGCCTTATAATATCCGCAATGGGATCTTCGCTCACTCTTGGCCCAAAACGCTGACAAATAACCTTTTTGAAGACTGGCCAAGAAACAAGTCCATGAGTGTGCTCAAACCATTGAAGCTATTGAACAGCTTTTCTTTCTAAGTGAACCAAGGCTAGAGCCACCCTTTTCTCCGTATCAATTCCTTTAACCCCAAAAAATTTGTCACAACGATAAACCCAACCCTTTGGATCATCCCCTGCAAATTTAGGAAAATCGATCTTTGCATAATGAGAATGGAATGTACCCGAAGGAGGGGCTAAGTTTCATGGAACAACGATCTCACTCTGATCGACAGTATTACCTTCAGTTTTCGAATAAGTTGGCACATTACCAATGGTTGTCGCAAGCATCATAAAATTTCTGTAAACTGACTTGTAGTTGAAGCCTCTATTCGAGCAACAACATCCTGCAACTTCGTAAGCTCTTCCGAATGATGAGAGGCGGATTCTTGCAATTTAGAAATTGCGGTAGAATGGAGTTCAATTTCGCCTAAATTTGTTTTAAGTCTGGTTCCATCTTCCGTGATTATCGATACGCAAGCCGAAGATCGTCGGCTCTGATACCACTTAATACGGCGCTTGAAAGAGAGACTTAATTAATCTCACGTTCGGGGAGATATCCTCAAGAACAACAGAAGTATAGGCGAAGAAGAAGATTATTTTCCATTCATATCTTGAAAATGACAATTACATGTTTAATAAGAGATCTCTTCTACAACACTTTCCTACTAAAAGAGAATCCTAATAAAACTAAATAAAGAAACAGCTAATAACAATAAAGATTCTTACTAAATCTCTAAATATTAAATAGTAACTAATAGATATTCTTAGAGAATTAAATAGTAACTAGTAGATTATTGTTAATTATCTCTTCATATCATATCAGGTACATAGAGGGAAAAGATGGAAAGAGGTATGGAGAGGGACGTGAGACGTGGCGAGAGTAAATAGAGATGTGGAGATAGACTAAGACGTCGCAACCAGACGCCATTAAAAGCCACGTTGGGGCATCTGTGATAGAAAAGGATCCGCTGCCAATCAAAAAAAAAAAAGGATCCGCCTTTAAAGCTTCAACAAAGAAAGAGAGAGACAGAGAGATGGAAGAGATACGACATGTCTTCGGTTAGGTAGAGCTTAGGGAAAAAATCTCTGACAGAGAGGTGTAAAATCAAGTTTTTCTCTTGTGAGGTCATAAGGGGAGATGTGACACGTGGTAGAGTAATAATACATAGTCTAAGGTTATTAAAAACCATATAGATATGAATTATTTAGGGGCTAAATGGTAAAAGCATATGAGAGACAGTGTGCGGGAGAAAAATCGGCAGCTAAAAAAAGAATTTTCTTTTTCCTCTAGCTATATTGTAGTATCTATCTATATCTTCTATAATCTATAATAAAGAGGGAAGATTTCAGGACACGTGTCGGCCTCCCCTCCCACCTTAGTTAAAATGTCTAAAAAAATAGGAAGAAAAACGAAAAAGAAGAGAAAATAAGGCCGGAAAAACTAAAAAAAGAAATTTTGCTCAATTTCCGCAGCAAAATCTCGAGAAAATCTAGCGAGATTTTTGGAGAAGAAAAAATCTCTCCTCTCTCTCTCTCTCTCTCTCTCTCTCTCTCTCTCTCTCTCCCCCATATTTTCGGTTCCGGTTTATCTCAACGTCTCCCCCTTCCTCTAGGGCTATATTCTCTCACCTCCGAAGGCCAGCCTCGAGACGCACGCCGCAACCGCCATCCAATAAGTTAACGTCAGCCCCGAAATTTCTGGATTTTTCCCTGGGTTTTGGCTAGATTACAGGATTTACAGCCATAATCCCCGATCGTCTCTCTCTCTCCTCAGGCCCTACTATTCTTTCGGTGTTTACACGATCAAGGAGAAAGGATCCAAGAATCGAAGGTACTTCTGCCCTTCTTCTTCGTTGATTTTTTCTGTATTTTTTTTTTTTTTTTTCTAAAAGAGAGGGAGGACCAAATTTGGAAGAGGGATTTTCTAGGAAGGAGGGAATACACAAGGACAAATAAGTATTACACAAAGGGAAAAAGAAGGAGATTGGTTTTTCCAAGTGTTTTCTTGGCAACTGATTTGCTTCCTTTCCATGTCATTTGAGCAGCTCTATTTTCATTCGGGCAACTCAGACACCAATCACACTACTCTAGTCATTCGAGCAACTCTTTCTGCATTTTCTCTCCATTTTCAGGTAACCCATCTATCTAACACGCACCTCGGGCTGAACTTTTTGTTAACCTACACCAATACTGAGTTTTGATTTCATGCCGCAATTTCTAAGACAAACCCATGAGTTGATTAATTTTTCTTTATTTTCTATTCTTTGTTTTTTCCCCCAATTTTCAGATAAGAAATGGCCTCAAAATGGGACTGTCGATACCCATTTGCAGATGACATAAGATGGCCCAAAGCGTGCAGCCATAAATGTATAACCTTTTGCATCATAAACATCTATTTGAGTGTTTTTGGTCTTAGTCATCATTTTGCTCTCTCTCTCTTTCTCGATTTTCGTCATTTCGGTTTGCATCCATCCAAACTAGGGGTGGACATGGTTCGGTTCGGTTCGGTTTTGGGGTATACCCAGAACCGAACCATATATAATCGGTTCCCTGAAATTGGAACCGAACCAGAACCATATAAGTTTGGAACCGAACCGAACCAGAACCATATATAATCGGTTCGGTTCGGTTCGGTTCTGGGTTTACCCGATCTTCATCAAATCAACGGAATTTCTTCACAATAGTTGTTTGAATGTTTGGTTTTCTTTTCTTGAGATAGAATAATTTTTTGTTTCCAGCTTGTCATCATCATTATGGGAAAAGCAGAGCACAAAAGTCTCTAATGAAATGATGAATATGACTTTGTGGGGGCGTTATACAAACTACTCTCATAATATTTTACTATTTTTAAAAGCCTTTCACTTTCTTCTTACACTTACAAAAACTTTCAAGTTAATATTAAAAACAAAAAGGATTCCCACATCTTCTTTCCTGCCATTAAAATATTAAGGCTTGTCTGGTGAGATTAAAAATATTTGGGCAAGTGCTGAGATTAAAAAACTTGTTTTCCAGTCTGACTAAGGGTTTTAAGGTGGGTCGGTTCTTGGTTCGGTTCTCGGTTCCGGGATCCAAACCCAGAACCGAACCGAATTTCCATCGGTTCCAGGTTATTAGAACCGGAACCGAACCATATAACTATGGAACCGAACCGAACCGAACCATATGTGCCGGTTCGGTTCGGTTCCTCGGTTCGAACCGGAACCATGTCCACCCCTAATCCAAACCCTATACTAGCTGAGAGAAGGGCTAACTGTAATATTGCTTCCTTGGGAGGCCTCCGCCTTCACTTCCAAGAGACAAAGATAATCATGAAATTGATTTTTTTACAGTAATAGGAATTGGAAATTATGATGACGTTTTGTGGCTTAAATTTGTATTTGGTGAAGACCATACCATGGAGGAAACATAGAAGTTGAGCACCACAACTACCAAGCTGCAGCTTCATACAATATATGAAACTACCAATTACTCCAAAAGCTTAAGCTGCTGGAGAAGGTGTTATTTAATTTGTTATACTACAACACTGCCCCTCACTTGTGGTCCCTCTTTTAAGGGTTGGCCTACACGTGGCACATATGTCCACTCTTTCTGGGTTGGCCATTACATGTGGATTTTTAATATCGAGAACTTTTGAACCCGACCTTTGCTCTGATACCGTATGAAACAACCAATTACTCCAGAAGCTTAAGCTGTTGGAGAATTTGAAGACCACCACTACGAAGCTGTAACTTCATACAATAGAATTCGAGCACCACCACCACCACTGCCTCCTCTTCATCGATTCAACCAATTCAAAATTGGAATATGGAAGCTTATTTAAGGATCTGTCTTTTTACATTCTGTTTTTTTTTTTTAAGTTCTCTACATCTCAAACATGGCTGAGCAAGTTCCATCATTTAAAGGAGGTGGAGCATTG